>NC_083639.1:32278589-32301089 GCF_963576545.1 Limanda limanda
ACCTCTGTAAGGTTTGGGCTGTAATGCAGCTGTTTGTCCAGCAGAGGTCAGATTGTCCTCAAGTGGTTTGTCATGTTGTCAGAGCTGACAACCCCCCCCCCCTCCAACCATAGGGGTTGGGACAGTGAGGGCCTTGTCACCATGTTGAAGCCTGGTGAAGTGTCTCCTAGCAACCAACACAGTCCATTCAGTCAGAAGGGAAGCGTCCGGGGGGGGGGGCACAGCGATCTGATACATTAGCGACCGATGACATCACACTGATCCTCCGTCTGACATGGTTTCTGTTCGTGAGAACGAATACAACTATCTCAGGAGGAAGAGGAGGAGCCAAACACGTGAAGACAGTGGAGGCTTGTTAATATGGCCACGCCCCCTCCGACATCCTGAGACAAAAAAAACCTGTAAAAACATGTTAAAGGGACAGTTCACCCAAAAGAATCACTCATTATGTCCTTGCCACAGTGATGGGGGGGGGGGCTGGTGGGGGGGGTCACCGCTCTGTGATCCTCGCATGACGCTGTCTTCTTCTTCTTCTTCTCCAGAAGGCGTACAGCATCGGCCACGAGCCGCCGCCCAAGCAGCAGCGTGTGAGGAATGGAAAGCACCCGGACGGCCGAGGTGAGTTCGTACCGCTGAAGCTAGCGTCCGGCCCCGGGGGGGGGGGGGGTGGTGCCCCGTGGGGGGGGTTGCCCCGTGGGGGGGGGGGTGGTGCCCCGTGGGAGGCTGAGCTGTTCTTCAAGTTGATCCCACAGCTGCGAATCATCAGCTGCTTCCTGAGATATGAAACGATCGACTGATCTCACAACATGAATATAAGAATTCATTCAGAGTAAATAGTGTTTGGTTACGTTTCAGTGGAGGAAACTAAAGAAATATCGTGAAGTGATCGGGTCGGAGTCACAACAGAAAGAGGTTTCATTCACTCGTGGTTGAAATATGAACTTAGTGAAGGTTCATGGTTGCCACGACAACAGATGGTTAAGGTTATTGAGGAAAACGAACACATCCATGCAGCTCAACATCGGGTGAACATGACGGTGGCCACTAGAGGTCGCCTACAAGTCACAGCTACGCAGTCCGCATTCCTTAAAAACAACAAACACCAACCATGACAAGCAGGGTGCATTCTGGGGGTTCTGGGGCCCTCGGGGGTCGGGGGCCCCTGCACAGTTTCCTGCTGAGTGTGAATGTGGTGAACTGTTAGAAATCTGTGGAGCAGCAGGGCGACACCGGACGTCACAAAAGATGAAGATGAAGCAGCGTGGGAAAATACTGAGTGAGAGGAGGAGGAGGAGGAGGAGGAGGAGGAGGAGGAGGAGGAGGAGGGAGAGGAGGAGGAGGAGGAGGAGGGAGAGGAGGAGGAGGGAGAGGAGGAGGAGGAGGAGGAGGAGGAGGAGGAGGAGGAGGGAGAAGAGGAGGAGTTCTGCTGCTGCTCTTATAGAGAACATGAGGACTCACACAGACTGAAACACATGAGGATCATCAGAACTGGATCAGAACCGGATCAGAAGTGGATCAGAACCAGATCAGAAGTGGATCAGAACCGGATCAGAACCGGATCAGAACCGGATCAGATCCGGATCAGAACCGGATCAGATGGGTGAGAGGAGCAGCATCACAGCTCAGGAGAAGCTGGTGAAGTCTGGTAAGAACCAGAGTGTGATTCTGGATCTTCTGAAACTTAGAGTTCAGGTTGTGCTTGTTTATAATGTTGTGTGTCTGTTTTGTGATGTGTAATTGTATTGTCCTCAGATGTGAGTTAACATTCTGACCTAACCTCAAACTAATAAACAGTGAATTTAATACAGTGTAACAGTACTCTACAAGTACAAGTACCACAAGTACTGCATTTGAATCTAAAGCTGTTTTCAGACCTAAAGACACAATCAGTCTCTGGATCTTCTCCTGCAGCCTCCTGCTAACATGTGTAACGAGTCAGAGTCAGGAACCAGCAGGACGATGTGTGGAAGCTTCCCAGAGAGCGAGTGGACGAGTGGACCAGGTTTCTAACACGTGATGATATATAAACATACGTATATATGTATATAACATCTCCAGTTAAGTGCAAAAGGTTTCTGCTGCAGTAGATTTGATATGTTTCAATAACTTGAGGTTTCCTCAGGATGAAATAAAGATTTTACTGTGAAACGTGATCTGACTTCCTGTCGCAGCTGGAGTCAGACGCTCTGACATCAGATTATTATCAGAGGTTCAGGTTCAACTTCCTGTTTCAGATCGATATGAAACCACACGCGGCTCAAAGTCCAGCTCAGGTCCCACTGCACTTCACACACACGTTTTGAACCATGTTTGAATCTTCAGAGCTTCTGACCTGATCGAGCATTTCATTGATAGGAACTCCTCCACCTGCTGTTTATGTAAATGTCCTCTGAAAGCTGTCTTCTGTGTCGTGACCAGCAGGGGCCACTCCGAGCTCTAGTTTCAAGTCTTCTTCAAACAGCTGATGTTCATTTAGTAAATTATGATAAGTTGAGTCAAACAGACCATAAAGCACCGGATGTTTAGCTGATAGGGAGACGGATCAGATCTAAACCTTCTGATCTCTGTGCTGACCCCCACTATGACATCATCAGGGACGGGAGCCGACCTCTGACCTTCAGCACGTGTCACCACATCCATGTCCCAGCTCATCCGGAGCTCTTTTGAAGAAGGACACACAGGAAACACAATGTCTGTGTTCACCAACACACATCTGCATTCTGACCAACAACATGATGTCCGAAAGCCACAATCCATGTCCAAGCCCGTGGCAGCGCCCCCTACCGCCGGCACTGTTCATTACAGCCTCGTGTTTCACTGCACCATCGTTCTCCAGAACCGGTTTAAATAAAGTTTCATGTTTTACAGACTAAATCCCAGAGTTGTGTTGATCCTGTCCTTTCTGTCCTCTGTCTCTAGCCTCAGCTCACGCAGACCTGCAACAGCACCGGTCTGAGGGTATCCACAGGAAGTCGTCCCCGGCGTCTGGCTATGTCCCCCAGCCTGACTACCAGGAAGAAGAAGACGAGGACGACCTCATCAAGCCCAAGAAACTGTTGAATCCTGTGAGAGCATCACAAAGTCACCAGGACCTTCACCGGGAGTTGCTGAGCAGCTGCAAGAGGTACGTCTCCATGTGGGGACACACACCTCACCGTTACACTGAGGACCTCCTGGAGGACAAAAGGTCTTTTGGGGTGAAAATGTTGATTTGGTCGATCAACACCGAAATGTTTTTATGTCCCCTGAAGGCCACCGTAGATTATAGATTATAGATAGAGTCGCAATCTGCACCTTCACCACTAGATGTCACTGAATTCCACATGCCTGCTGCCCACTGACACCAACACATAAGGACTGAATTTAATCCAGATTATCGACAGTCAATGTTTTAACGAATCGTATCAGTTCCCAGTGTCATCAGATGATCAAAGAGCAGCTTCCTCTTCAGCTGCATGACAACCATCCGTCGTCTCTGACGCTGTTGAAGGAATGAACACACGTTGCTAAGCAACAGCCTCCCACCTCACAGGCCTCCGCTGCTGAGGACGCTGGGAAAGTTTTCACCTCCTCACAGATTTAACACGGCGTTAAGAGCCAGGTTCTCTGTGGTTTTAACATTCAGGAGGGAAACTGAGGCTGGACGACGACCAGAGACACACAAACAACACAACAACAACAATGTGTGTTACTCTGTTCACAGACCTGCAGGTGGAGCTGAGGAGTCAAGATCAGATAATTAACATAAAGAAATGAAGAAAATACAGTCTGTTCTGTAGTGAGTGCTTCATTATGACAGACTGCCCCCTGCTGGTTGAAAAGCTACAACAAACAAGACACATTGTATACACACAAAATAATAATCATAATAATCATAATAAAAGCAGGGGTCAGTCAGTCCTGTTATTTTTTCATATCCTCAGTCAGATTAAGAATGTTTTCAAAGACCAGACGTATGGATCCTAATGAGCCGTTATTAAAGTGATGTATGAAGTATGAATGAGAATCTGGATGTTTCACAGAGGGGGGGGGGTGCGAGTGGAGACGCAGCCGGAGCTGCACCGAGTGCTGGAGTCCAGGAAACGAGATCAGCTGATCAAACAGAGGAGACAGGAGGACGACGCCCGCAGGAAGATCTCACCTCTGGAGGCGGAGCTACTGAAGAGACACAGGAAGCTGGAGGAGGTCACAGACGCACACGCACATAAACACACATGCACACACACACACACACGTGCTGTGTCTCTGACTGTGTCTCTGTCCTCTCGTCTCAGATGGAGAAGCAGGAGCAGACACAGCAGGAAGAGAACCTGAAAGCTCCGGAGTTTGTCAAAGTCAAAGAGAATTTGAGACGGACGTCTTTTCCAAGTAAAGATGAGAGGGACGTGTAGAGACACAGCTGCCGTCTTCCAGAGGACACGTTGTCTACATGTTAACAGGGGACATGCTGAGGACACGCTGAGAACACACTGTCCAGATGTGGACAGAGGTGAAGTCTCACTGTTCTGTCGGGGGGATAAATGATGGACACACCTGGTGAACAGGTGACCTTGTGTTTGACCTTGTCTCTGGTTGTCACATGGTCAGTGACGGACGTGCACAGTAGTGTTAGAAAATGTGTTTACTACAAACATCTGAGCTGAGGCTCATGGGTACTGTAGTGCTTAGAGGAACAGGTCAGAACCATGAACTGTCAACAAACACGGACGCTGCCCTCTTGTGGTGATGACGTCATTTTCAGTCAGAGTCTGTGCAGTAGTGATCGTGGCGTGCAACCCTCGTGTTGAGGTCCCGCCCACACACACTCTCTACCAATCAGGAGTCAGTGTCAGCTGTCAATCATCACGTCTCAGCCTGTTTTCATATCATCAAAAAACTGATTAAAACCAAACCGATCAGAAACTTGAGATTAGAACGACCTGAAACGACAGAAACGACAGAAACATCTTTACAAACTTTTATTTAACGTCCACTTTAGTTCTTTAGTTTGGTCCATGTCCAATCTGCTAACATGGAGGAGGAGGGTTTACGACCTGTAGTGCAGCCAGCCACCAGGGGGCGTGATCTCTCACATCGAGATGGCGGCGTCCTGAGGCGCCCTGGGGCGTCCTGGGGCGTCCTGCGGCGTCCTGAGGCGTCCTGCGGCGTCCTGGGGCGTCCTGAGGCGTCCTGCGGCGTCCTGGGGCGTCCTGCGGCGTCCTGAGGCGTCCTGGGGCGTCCTGGGGCGTCCTGGGGCGTCCTGAGGCGTCCTGGGGCGTCCTGGGGCGTCCTGGGGCGTCCTGCGGCGTCCTGGGGCGTCCTTAGGCGTCCTGGGGCGTCCTGGGGCGTCCTGGGGCGTCCTGAGGCGTCCTGGGGCGTCCTGGGGCGTCCTGGGGCGTCCTGAGGCGTCCTGGGGCGTCCTGCGGCGTCCTGGGGCGTCCTGGGGCGTCCTGGGGCGTCCTGGGGCGTCCTGAGGCGTCCTGAGGCGTCCCGGGGCGTCCTGGGGCGTCCTGAGGCGTCCTGGGGCGTCCTGGGGCGTCCTGCACTGTCCCATGTTTCACACTTGGTTCTGACGTCACCTTCCTTGGTGTTTATATTGAAACAGTTGGCGTGAGTTTGAATGACTTGGTGGAAGAAGAAGAACTTTACATAAACACAAGATTCATTTTTTTATTATAAAAATATTAATGTGTTTAATGTTAATTATAACATTTATTCTTTGAATCACAAAATATAATTTACTAAGTATGATCAATGAATCTATCTTTAAAAAACATTTTTTATATTTTTATAATTCTGACATGTTCAGTTTTAGTCACAGAAGTTAATGATTAAATGTTGTTATTGTTAATCTGATTACAGACGTTACATCGTCTTTATAATATAAATAATTATTGTTGGACATTCTTAAGTTTTTCTAAATGTCGTCATAGTTTTCTCATAATGTATAAACAATCAAAAATTATAAAAATGACACAATCGTTTTGTGTCTTCAATAATGAGATTTCATTTGTCATCATTCATTGTGTGTGTGTGTGAAGTTGTGCCTCATTCTCGTCAGGGTCACATGACTGGTTGATGACGTCACACTCCTGAAGACAGATTTATCAGTGCGTCAGACAGATGAACGTGGTTATTCATGATTGATTATTGATCATTTAACATAACGTATTAACTGGTTAAATCATCTGAAGTTTGAATCTGAAACTGTGAAAAATAAAATAATCATTGATTTTCTTTCTGTGTTTTGTTTTTGTGGATTTAAAATCTCAGATTGTTTCTGATCAACATTTTCGATCTCACGCAAACGTGTGTTCATGTGACCGGAAATGTTTGTTTATTAAGATTCATGTGACTCAAAATATGAAGTCATACATTAATGACATCAGACATTAGATATGTTATGACAATTTATTAAACATGTTCCTGATGTATGATATATTAATGACATTATATTAAACATGTTCCTCATGTATGAAGTCTGGACCATGATCAGGTTGTGAACTCTTTACTCGGGCTGACCGGAAGCTGTGTGAGTGTTTCCGGTGCAGTGACGCAGGTCTCGGTGCTGAGGGACCGGGTCCACTTCCTCCAGAGCTCCAGCGCCCGCGGCCGCTTTGTTTCCCCGGGACCAGGCACCGACCGAGCCGGGCCGCGGAGCCGCTTCTCCCGCCTGGACGTGACGGTCCCCGCCCGGACCGGAACCCGCCGCCTGCCCGGGAGACCGGACTCAGGGACCGGGGACCGACGGTGACGACATCCGTGAGATTTGTGCAGGAAAGTGAAGATTTAAAATGGCTCCCGCCGCCCGGAGCCGGAGCCCGTAGCGCCAGTCAGGTGAGACCCGGTGGGGGGGTAGGGGGGGGACACAGGGCCGGTACCAGTCCGGAACCAGTCCGGGTCTCTGGGCTCAGCTCGGTTCTGTCCCAACCAAAGTCCACTCACGCGTCTGCGCGTTCAGCTGAGGGGGGGGGGGGGGGGGGTCTACACTTCCGGTCAGTTCGGCCTCAGAGGTCAGGGGTCAGGTCGCTTTGTCAAGTGTTTTTAAAACAGGTGTGTTTCCTTTTCTTTTATGACGTCACTCACCTGTCTCGGTCTGCGAACTTCCGGTCTCTGATACTTCACCCCCCCCCCAACCAAATGTAAACATCAACCAAGTCAACAACAACAACAACAACAACATGACACAGTCGCTAGTGCAGTGACTTGATCACATGACGTCACACACGGGTCGCAAGGTGCGGTCACATGACGCTGATTATTAATATGATCAGTTATATTCTGTTATGACTGAGCATTAACCACGTGTGTGTGGGCGGAGCTTCAATGCTGTTGGATCTCTCATCACCTGGAGCAGGTCAGCTGTTCAGCCAGGTTACCATGGTGATTCACCGGATCACAAGCGAACGAGCTTCGTAGAACTGAAAACACAACGTTCACATGTGGTGAATGTTGTGGTGCATGTTGTGGTGAATGTTGTGGTGCATGTTGTGGTGCATGTTGTGGTGCATGTTGTGGTGAATGTTGTGGTGCATGTTGTGGTGAATGTTGTGGTGCATGTTGTGGTGAATGTTGTGGTGAATGTTGTGGTGCATGTTGTGGTGAATGTTGTGGTGAATGTTGTGGTGAATGTTGTGGTGCATGTTGTGGTGCATGTTGTGGTGCATGTTGTGGTGAATGTTGTGGTGCATGTTGTGGTGCATGTTGTGGTGCATGTTGTGGTGAATGTTGTGGTGCATGTTGTGGTGAATGTTGTGGTGCATGTTGTGGTGAATGTTGTGGTGAATGTTGTGGTGCATGTTGTGGTGAATGTTGTGGTGAATGTTGTGGTGAATGTTGTGGTGCATGTTGTGGTGAATGTTGTGGTGCATGTTGTGGTGAATGTTGTGGTGCATATTGTGGTGAATGTTGTGGTGCATGTTGTGGTGAATGTTGTGGTGCATGTTGTGGTGCATGTTGTGGTGAATGTTGTGGTGCATGTTGTGGTGAATGTTGTGGTGCATGTTGTGGTGAATGTTGTGGTGAATGTTGTGGTGAATGTTGTGGTGCATGTTGTGGTGAATGTTGTGGTGCATGTTGTGGTGAATGTTGTGGTGAATGTTGTGGTGCATGTTGTGGTGAATGTTGTGGTGCATGTTGTGGTGAATGTTGTGGTGCATGTTGTGGTGAATGTTGTGGTGCATGTTGTGGTGAATGTTGTGGTGCATGTTGTGGTGAATGTTGTGGTGCATGTTGTGGTGAATGTTGTGGTGCATGTTGTGGTGAATGTTGTGGTGCATGTTGTGGTGAATGTTGTGGTGCATGTTGTGGTGAATGTTGTGGTGAATGTTGTGGTGCATGTTGTGGTGAATGTTGTGGTGAATGTTGTGGTGCATGTTGTGGTGAATGTTGTGGTGCATGTTGTGGTGCATGTTGTGGTGAATGTTGTGGTGAATGTTGTGGTGCATGTTGTGGTGAATGTTGTGGTGCATGTTGTGGTGAATGTTGTGGTGAATGTTGTGGTGCATGTTGTGGTGAATGTTGTGGTGAATTTTGTGGTGCATGTTGTGGTGAATGTTGTGGTGAATGTTGTGGTGCATGTTGTGGTGAATTTTGTGGTGCATGTTGTGGTGCATGTTGTGGTGAATGTTGTGGTGAATGTTGTGGTGCATGTTGAGGTGAATGTTGTGGTGCATGTTGTGGTGAATGTTGTGGTGCATGTTGTGGTGCATGTTGTGGTGAATGTTGTGGTGAATGTTGTGGTGAATGTTGTGGTGCATGTTGTGGTGCATGTTGTGGTGAATGTTGTGGTGCATGTTGTGGTGAATGTTGTGGTGAATGTTGTGGTGCATGTTGTGGTGAATGTTGTTGTGAATGTTGTTGTGAATGTTGTTGTGAATGTTGTGGTGAATGTTGTGGTGCATGTTGTGGTGAATGTTGTTGTGAATGTTGTGGTGAATGTTGTGGTGATTGTTGTGGTGCATGTTGTGGTGAATGTTGTGGTGAATGTTGTGGTGAATGTTGTGGTGCATGTTGTGGTGAATGTTGTGGTGAATGTTGTGGTGAATGTTGTGGTGCATGTTGTGGTGAATGTTGTGGTGAATGTTGTTGTGAATGTTGTTGTGAATGTTGTTGTGAATGTTGTGGTGAATGTTGTGGTGAATGTTGTGGTGCATGTTGTGGTGAATGTTGTTGTGAATGTTGTGATGAATGTTGTGGTGAATGTTGTGGTGCATGTTGTGGTGCATGTTGTGGTGAATGTTGTGGTGAATGTTGTGGTGCATGTTGAGGTGAATGTTGTGGTGCATGTTGTGGTGAATGTTGTGGTGCATGTTGTGGTGAATGTTTCGGTGAATGTTGTGGTGAATGTTGTGGTGAATGTTGTGGTGCATGTTGTGGTGAATGTTGTGGTGAATGTTGTGGTGAATGTTGTGGTGAATGTTGTGGTGCATGTTGTGGTGCATGTTGTGGTGAATGTTGTGGTGAATTTTGTGGTGCATGTTGTGGTGCATGTTGTGGTGAATGTTGTGGTGCATGTTGTGGTGAATTTTGTGGTGCATGTTGTGGTGCATGTTGTGGTGAATGTTGTGGTGAATGTTGTGGTGCATGTTGAGGTGAATGTTGTGGTGCATGTTGTGGTGAATGTTGTGGTGCATGTTGTGGTGACTGTTGTGGTGAATGTTGTGGTGCATGTTGTGGTGAATGTTGTGGTGAATGTTGTGGTGCATGTTGTGGTGAATGTTGTTGTGAATGTTGTGGTGAATGTTGTGGTGCATGTTGTGGTGAATGTTGTTGTGAATGTTGTGGTGCATGTTGTGGTGAATGTTGTTGTGAATGTTGTTGTGAATGTTGTTGTGAATGTTGTGGTGAATGTTGTGGTGCATGTTGTGGTGAATGTTGTTGTGAATGTTGTGGTGAATGTTGTGGTGAATGTTGTTGTGAATGTTGTTGTGAATGTTGTGGTGAATGTTGTGGTGAATGTTGTGGTGCATGTTGTGGTGAATGTTGTTGTGAATGTTGTGATGAATGTTGTGGTGAATGTTGTTGTGAATGTTGTGGTTAAAGTTGTTGTGAATGTTGTGGTGAATGTTGTGGTGAATGTTGTTGTGAATGTTGTGGTGAATGTTGTGGTGAATGTTGTTGTGAATGTTGTGGTGAATGTTGTGGTGAATGTTGTGGTGAATGTTGTGGTGAATGTTGTTGTGAATGTTGTTGTGAATGTTGTGGTGAATGTTGTGGTGAATGTTGTGGTGCATGTTGTGGTGAATGTTGTTGTGAATGTTGTGATGAATGTTGTGGTGAATGTTGTTGTGAATGTTGTGGTTAAAGTTGTTGTGAATGTTGTGGTGAATGTTGTGGTGAATGTTGTGGTGAATGTTGTGGTGAATGTTGTTGTGAATGTTGTGGTGAATGTTGTGGTGAATGTTGTGGTGAATGTTGTTGTGAATGTTGTTGTGAATGTTGTTGTGAATGTTGTGGTGAATGTTGTGGTGAATGTTGTGGTGCATGTTGTGGTGAATGTTGTTGTGAATGTTGTGATGAATGTTGTGGTGAATGTTGTTGTGAATGTTGTGGTTAAAGTTGTTGTGAATGTTGTGGTGAATGTTGTGGTGAATGTTGTTGTGAATGTTGTGGTGAATGTTGTTGTGAATGTTGTGGTGAATGTTGTGGTGAATGTTGTTGTGAATGTTGTGGTGAATGTTGTTGTGAATGTTGTGGTGAATGTTGTTGTGAATGTTGTGGTGAATGTTGTGGTGAATGTTGTTGTGAATGTTGTGGTGAATGTTGTTGTGAATGTTGTGGTGAATGTTGCTTGACGCAAGTGTATCGCTCCGGGAAACACTGTGAAAAGTGATTTTAAACGATATTGATGACATATTTTATATGATATCAATGATGAAATATGCATCCCATAGTTTGTATTCCCCTTCTGTTGTCCTGGAGTTTTAATTTTACCAATTTGACCGATCACATTGTTAAATGTCCCCCTCTGCCCATCCATACAGACACACAAGCAGTCATAAAGAGAAAAAGAGAGGGGGGGCTCTCCTCCTTTCTACAACTCGCACTAGGAAAGAAAACAAACACATTTCTACGGTTGTAATATCTCTACTGTAAAAAAAATGGACATAAATAGACTACAGTGCTTATCCAGGAAGAGATACAACGTTTAACGTTGAAAAGTACAAAGTTATTATTTACCCGTGGCAAATATCAGCTGTATGTGACCAGCCTAGCGCCGGCGTGCTAGGGATTAGCGCTTCGGCGTCCGGTGTGAACCCGGCGTCAGCAGGAAGTCGTCCCGAGGGACAAAGTGACTTCTGGTCATAGTGTCATCATAACGTTTTTCCACTGATGAGTTTAAAAGTCTGATTGGTTGTTGTGAGTGATGTGATGACGGATCGATGAGGTCTCTGTGTCTTCAGCTCATCAGCTCCATGTGTCCTCCCTGTGTCTACTAGCAACAGCTGAGCCCATCTCCCACCGGCAGCGCTGCTGAGGTGGCGTGATGTCAGCGAGCGGCGAGGGGGGGTGGGGCTGCCTGGACGCCCTGGGTCTCAGTCAGAAGGAGCTGGTCCTGGCCGAGGCGCTGCAGATGGAGTATGACGCCCTCTCCCGGCTCAAGCAGGACAAGAGCGGCCCCCCTGGATCTGGACCCCCAGGTCCGACCCGGGCTGAGACCCCCAGTCCCGGCCCCGCCCACACAGGAGGGGTCGGCTCTGGATCTGACCCCTCCCTCCACCAGCTGGGACGGTCCCAGTCTCCACTGTCCTTCCCGGCCCGGGCCCCCCCTCCTCAGGGAGGCCACGTCAAAGAGCCCCTGTACATCTTGGAGAGGTCAGAGGTCAACAAGCTCAGCGACCAATCAGGATCCAGCCTGGACGAGTCCCATGGATCTGGTTCAGGACTTCCTCTTAAAGGCTTCCGCTCGCTTCCTGATGATGTTCCCCCCGCCATCCCACCAAGAAACCCCCTCCCCCTTGCGTCAGGGTCAGAGAACCCCTTCCTCCCCCCCCGAGGGTCGACCCCCCCCCGAGACGTCAACCTGTTCACGCCTGACGTGGATCAGCCCAAGGTCACATCAGGAGAGGTGAACTATGACATCATCAACGACTCGCTGTCAAAACTGAACGAGAACCGGCCCCGAGGGCGGAGGGCCAGCGGGGACCAATCAGGGAAGCCTGTGGCTCGGAGTAAGACCCTCCCCCCTCAAGTGCCACCCAGGACGTATGTACCCGTCGCCAAGAGCAACAAGAACCAGCGGCGAGTTTCTGCAGACCCGGTAAGAACATGTCTGTCCTCTGATTGGTCCGCGCCGGGCGATGATCTGTCCACTGATTGGCTGCTGTGGTCTGTATCTGTCTTCTGATCTGTGTGTGTGTGTGTGTGTGTGTGTGTGTGTGTGTGTGTGTGTGTGTGTGTGTGTGTGTGTGTGTGTGTGTGTGTGTGTGTGTGTGTGTGTGTGTGTGTGTGTGTGTGTGTGTGATTGATTGACAGGTGTCTCTGGGCTCCAGGATGAACGGGTTTGGATATGAACTGTTCCAGGTGTCGGAGGAGCGAGACGAGGAGGTGGCGGCGTTCTGTCACATGCTCGACGTGTGAGTCATCAGTCATCTGTCGCACTTTCTGATGATGTCATAGAAACTGTTCTAACACGCTACTCTGATGGAGCGACAGCAGAAATCCAACAGCTGCTTGAGTCCGGCTGTAGCTCCACCTCTTCCCCTCTGGTGGACCGGGCCTTGTCCACGTGTCTCACGGCGTCTCTGTCTCTGCGTCTCCAGGTTACGTTCGGCGTATCCGCACGGCGACAGGTCGAAGAACTCCGGCTTCGTGTGGTCGCCCTCGGTGGGCGACGAGGAGCTCCATCAGGGTTTGGGGGTCAGCGTAAAGGTCACCATCATCACCGAGCACTTCAGAGAGCCACTCACCTTCACCTGCGATGGTAAGACACGCTGGGTTTTCATTGGTTTAGAACTGATGAACCTTCAAAATAAAGGTCCATACTGTGGACAGGAAGAAACGTGTGTCAGAAAGTTAATTTAAAAGTAATAAAAACAAGAGGGTGAATGTTTCTGTGATCAGCTGTGACACTTATAAATGTGTGTGTTGATAATCTGTGTGTGTCTGTCCCTCAGGCTCGTCCGCGGTGGACCTGCTCATCTACCAGACTCTGTGCTACGCTCAGGACGACCTGGACCACATGGACGTGGACGACTACCTGCTGAAGGTCTGTGGACACGACGAGTTCTTCAACAAGTAAGAACCTCGCTGATACTTTCATCTCTTTATAACAGCGATATATTACAAACACGTCATGTGGTGCAAACAGGAAGCAGGTTGTCTACTGTGTGTGTGTGTGTGTGTGTGTGTGTGTGTGTGTGTGTGTGTGTGTGTGTGTGTGTGTGTGTGTGTGTGTGTGTGTGTGTGTGTGTGTGTGTGTGGTGTGTGTGGTGTGTGTGTGTGTGTGAAGGACGAGAACTGTAGTCTTTCATCAGCCAATCTCAACGACACAAACAGACTTATATTCTCTCTCTTTGTCTGTCTCTCTTCCATCGCCTCTCTCTCCATCTCCCTCTCTCTCTTTTCTGTTCTCTCTCTCTCTCTCTCTCCCTCCTTCTCTCTCTCTCTCTCTCTCTCTCTCTCTTCTCCTCTCTCTCTCTCTCTCTCTCTCTCGCTCTCTCTCTCTCTCTCTCTCTCTCTCTCTCTCTGTCTCTCTCTCTCTCTCTCTCTCTCTCTCTCTCTCTCTCTCTTTCTCTCTCTCTCTCTCTCTCCTCCATCCCTCTCTCTCTCTCTCTCTCTCCTTCCATCCCTTTCTCTCTCTCTCCCTGTCTCCCTCTCTCTCTCTCTCTCCTCTCTCTCTCTCTCTCTCTCTCTCTCTCTCTCTCCCTTCCATCCTTTCTCTCTCTCTCCCTGTCTCCCTCTCTCTCTCTCTCTCCCTCTCTCTCTCTCCCTGTCTCTCTCTCTCTCTCTCTCTCTCTCTCTCTCTCTCTTCTCTCTCTCTCTCTCTCTCTCTCTCTCAGCTCTCAGACTCTTGCCGGTGTTGAGTTTGTTCATCAGTGTCTAAAGTTCGACTGGGACGTTAAACTGTGTCTCATTAAGAGATCAGCTGTGAACACGGAGCTGTCCCGCACGGTCTGAACACACACTCACAACGTTAAACTGTGTCTCATTAAGAGATCAGCTGTGAACACGGAGCTGTCCCGCACGGTCTGAACACACACTCACACACACACACACACACACACACTCACACACACACACACACACACACACACACACACACACTCGTTTACAGTTTGAACCTTTGATTGACAGAAAGACGACGATAAGACGGTGTCCAGCATGAACCACAGCATCCTGCTGCAGGAGCGTCCAATCAAACAGACCGTCACCAGGTGAGGGGCGGGCTCTATCCTAATACACCAGTCTGATTGGTCAAGGAGAGCAGATTAGAAGTTAATGTGTCGTGTTGTGTTCAGGGAGGCTCTGACTCTTCTGCTCGACACGTTTCACAACGAAGCCGAGTCCTTCCTCCTGTCAGAGGTAACACACACACACACACAGACACACGCACAGACACACACACACACACACACACACACACACAGACACACACACACATGTGTACTGCTTCACACACTCTCAGAGCGTGTCTACACGTCAGTCTCTTCCTCAATTTAAGTTGAACTATGTCTTCGTCTACGCTCCTTTCTGGAGGCGGAGCTACCGCTGCACGTCGAGCGCCTTGTCCAATCAGTGAAGGCGCTCTGCAGCTCACTAGCAGCCGTGGAAACGCCTGATGTGACCTCTGCCCTCAACCAGCTCCCAGCATGCCCCTGTCGCCTGCAGCCCAAAGTCCTCAAGGTGAGAGAGGGCAACGGCGTCTGGACACTGTGTGTTTTCTGAAGGTCACTCTGACCGTCTGTTTCCTGTGTCTGTCCTCCCAGGATGCATCAGTGCTCGCCATCAGAGAGAACAGAGGTGTGTACACAGATGGCATGTCAAAGGCTCATAACACATCCTGTAGTCAGGTGTATATGTCGAATGGCAACAGTAGTATTCCTCTGGTCATCAATTCAAATCATTTATAGTTAATAAACAGACCCACAGCATGAAAGGAAGCACTTCCTGCTCTGACTCAGTGTGAGCGCCGTCTTCATACTCCGTTGCGTCCTGATGTCGGTTCACAGATAAAGTCGTGGAGAAGTTGACGGCGGCCATCTTGGATTTGGTGGAGCTGTACTGCAGCACGTTTAACGCCAACTTCCACACAACGCCACAGAGTCAGAGCTGCACAGCGCCGGTGCAGGAGGCCGGGCTGGTCACCAACGTGCTGTCCTTCAACGTGTACGCTGCCCACAGGATCCCCATCACCTGGGCCGCCAGGTACACACACACACACACAGACACACACACACACAGACACACACACACACACACACACTCAGGTGTTTGCACTTCTATCGTAGCAAGGACACTCATAAGCATATTACTTAATTCTTAACCTAGTTCTAATGCTGAGACCAAGTCTGACCTCCGGCCTGCATGTCCTCACTCTGTTGGGACGATGCAGTGCACGGTCCTCACAAAGATAGAAGAACAAGTTACCAAACACAAACACAGCTTCAGTCCGACCTCATGAGAGCGTCAACAAACCTCTGATTTGACCTTTAGCCTTTGACCTTTGTACGTTAACACCATGTGATACGAGCCCTGTGCAGTGTGGAGGTCACATGATGCTCTGGAGGAGGACATGAGACCCTGAGTCCTGTGTGCGCCCCCTGGAGGCTGCAGTGGTCGTCACAGCCTCAGTGAGAACAAATGGACTGATGATTCAGCTGTCTGCCCCTCCCCCACCCCCCCGCCCCCCCCCCCAACCACACACTGGGACCGGGCTTTATTTAACAAAGGCTGATCTTTGACCTCTGAGAAGAGGCAGGTCCACCTGTCAGTCAGCAATACACACGTCTGTGTCATCTGGGTTCACACTAACACACTTTGTGTTGCTCAGTTTGGTTTGGTGCTGTTGGTTCAGAGCTCAGATTGAAAGGATGAGACACAGAGAGGAGCAGGAAATCATAAACTGTAAGAAATGTGTTTTCACCGTCAGAACATGTATGAAAAGAACCAAATTAATCCCATAAGTGGCTGAGAGGCTCCTCCCCCGGGCTGAGAGGCTCCTCCCCCGGACTCAGCCACCTGTGGCCGGGCTGTGAAACCAAAGCAGAAAAACAACTCTATACTATACTGTATATATTTGTATTTATCGCAAGTTATATCGTCAACATTATATTCAACAAGGTTATCGCATATTGTATGATTTCCTGATATCGTGCAGTCTCAGTCTCAGAGGCTTACGTGACCACAGTGCCCCCTGGAGGCCACTTTCCTACTGTCTGATTTAAACAACAGTGCCAAACATTATCAAAATAAGAGTCCTGTAGTAACAGCACAGATGTGTGACCTCATCATGACGTCTTGTCCCTGTCTCGCTCTCTGATTGGTCAGTTACGAGGGTTTCTTCCTGTCCTGCTCGATGACTCATGGAGGGGTGGAGCTCTGCGCACCGCAGCACACCAGCAAACAGTCGGTCAGCAAGTACCTGTTCCACCTGGTGGTGTGGGACCAGAGGTACGTCCCCCCCCCCCGAGTCTCACCGCAGCTTCACCTTCCGTGTTTACATTTCATTTAGAATACTGCCCCCTGCAGGGTGTGCTTCCCGGTGCAGGTCAACCAGCTGCCTCGGGAGTCCCAGCTGACGGTGACGCTGTTTGCCAGCTCTCTGCCGCCCCCTGTAGGAGCGGAGGACAAGGGGAAGCAGCGGCGCAGCATCGAGGCGCTGGGCTGGGTCACCATGCCGCTGTTCAACTTCAAACAGTGAGTCACGTGACGCTCCTACCCAGTGCATCACATTACATTACTTTACATTACTTTACATTACATTACATTACTTTAAATTACATTACTTTACTTAACATTACATCACATTACATTACATTACATTACATTACACTACATTACATTACATCACGTTACGTTACATTACATTACTTTACATTACATTACATTACATCACATTACATCACGTTACTTTACATTACATTACTTTACATTACATTACTTTACTTTACTTTACATTACATTACATTACATTACATTACATTACATCACGTTACGTTACATTACATTACATTACATCACGTTACATCACGTTACATTACATTACTTTACATTACATTACATTACATTACATTACATTACATTACATATACATACATACATTACATTACATTACATAACTTCAATACATTACATCATTACAACACATTACATAACAATCCACCATTACTCATCTCATAATACATCAATACAACATTAATTACATTACATTACATCACCATTACATCAACTTTCATTACATTACTTTACATTACATTCGTACATTACATTACTTTACATTACATTACATAACATCACATTACTACATCACGTTACATTACATTACTTACATTACATCACAATTACATCACATTACATTACATCTACATACATTACATTACATTACATCACGTTACATTACATTACTTTACATTACATTACATTACTATTACTTACATTACATCACATTACATACTTACATTACATACATTACATTACATTACATCACGTTACATTACATTACATCACATTACATCATTACATTACATTACATTACATCACAATACATCACATTACATTACATCACTTACATTACATACTTTACATCACATACATCACATTACATCACAATACATACATTACATTACATTACTTGATCATTTACATCCATTACATACAATACATCACATTACATTACATCACTTTACATTACATCACATTACATCACATTACATCACATTACATCACATTACATTACATTACATCACAATACATCACATTACCCTTTACACTACATTACATTACATTACATTCACAATACATCACATGACATAACATTACATCTACATTACATTACATTCACAATACATCACATTACTTTACACTACATTACATCACATTACATTACATGACATCACATTACATCACATTACATCACATTACATTACATTACATTACATTACATTACATCACAATACATCACATTACATCACAATACATCACAATACATCACATTACATCACATTACATTACATTACATCACAATACATCACATTACTTTACACTACATTACATCACATTACATTACATCACAATACATCACATTACATTACATCACAATACATCACAATACATTACATCACATTACATTACATTACATTACATTACATCACATTACATTACATTACATCACATTACATCACATTACATTACATCACAATACATCACATTACATCACATTACATTACATTACATCACATTACATCACATTACATTACATCACATTACTTTACATTACATTACATTACATCACATCACAATACATTACATTGCATCACATTACATTACATTACATCACAATACATCACATTACATTACATCACATTACATCACATTACATTACATCACAATACATCACATTACATTACATTACATTACATTACATTACATTACATCACGTTACATTACATCACAGTACATTACATTACATCACATCACATTACATTACTTTACTTTACATTACATTACATCACATTACATTACTTTACATCACATTACATTACATTACTTTACATTACATTACATCACATTACATCACATTACATTACATCACGTTACATTATATTACATCACATTACATCACATTACATTACATCACAATACATTACATCACATTACATTACATTACATCACATAACATTACATAACATCACATTACATTACATTACATTACATCACGTTACATTACATCACGTTACATTACATCACATCACATTACTTTACATTACATTACATTACATCACGTTACATTACATCACGTTACATTACATTACATCACATTACATCACATTACATTACATCACGTTACATTATATTACATTACATCACATTACATTACATTACATCACAATACATCACATTACATTACATTACATTACATCACAATACATCACATTACATTACATTACATTACATTACATCACATTACATCACATTACATTACATTACATTACATCACAATACATCACATTACATTACATCACATTACATTACATCACATTACATCACATTACATTACATTACATTACATTACATTACATTGAGCTGATGCTTTTATCCAAAGTGACTCACAATAAGTGCATCAACCATGAGGAACAAACCAGAGCAACAAGAATCAAGTCCTGTTTCCTCCTGTGTCCACTCTTATGCTAAGCTAAGCTAGCTGTTTCCTCCTGTGTCCACTTGTATGCTAAGCTAAGCTAGCTGTTTCCTCCTGTGTCCACTCTTATGCTAAGCTAAGCTAGCTGTTTCCTCCTGTGTCCACTCGTATGCTAAGCTAAGCTAGCTGTTTCCTCCTGTGTCCACTCTTATGCTAAGCTAAGCTAGCTGTTTCCTCCTGTGTCCACTCTTATGCTAAGCTAAGCTAGCTGTTTCCTCCTGTGTCCAGTTTCTGATTTCAGAATCTGATTCTATAACCAGGTCGAAACACCAAACACACACATAGTGCCCCCCAGCTGACTGTGTGTGTGTGTGTGCGTGTGCGTGTGTGCGTGTATGTGTGTGTGTATGCGTGTGTGAATGAATGTGTGTGTGTGTGTGTGTGTGTGTGCTTGCAGTGTCCTGACGTGTGGCAGGAAGCTCCTGGGTCTGTGGCCTTCGACCCCGGGGAGGAATGGAAACGCTCGGACCAGTTCACCGAACTTCAGCCAACCAGACAGTGTGATCGTGCAGGTGACTCACAGTGGACAGGTCGAGGCACAGCGCCCTCTGCTGGAGCTCAGGGGGAATGACCCTGACTGCTGTGTGTTTGTCTCTTTGTCTGTCTTTGTGTCTCAGGTGGACTTCCCCACCTCGTCCTTCGAGGTCCGCTTCACGACTCCTCCTCCTGCAGACTTCTGTCCTCAGTACGCCTTCTCCCGGTTGGACACCATCAGTCAGATCCAGCTGCAGGACGTCCTCCACAAGAAGGCCGTCTTCTGGTTAGCCACGCGCACTCAGACAGACACACAACACATGTGTAGCCTTTGTGTCACACCTGTGTGTGTCCGACCTGTGCAGGTTGACGGCGGAGGACAAGCGTCTCCTGTGGGAGAAGAAGGCCTTCTGTCAGTCTGAGAGTGCAGCCCTGCCTCTGGTCCTGGCCAGCGCCCCCTGCTGGGAGTGGGCCTGCCTGCCGGACATCTACGCCCTGCTGAGACAGTGGGCCTGCCTGGGACACCTGGACGCCCTTGGACTCCTCCACCCCTCGTAAGCGTCCCCTCGCTCGCCTGTCCCCGTCCCAGCACCTGAGGGACATCAGCATGTGACGTCCTCCTGTGTGTTTCAGGTTCTCGGACCAGGAGCTGAGGAGGACGGCCGTCCACTGGATGGACTCCATCTCAGACCCAGAGCTGCTGGACTTCCTGCCTCAACTGGTCCAGGTAACATGGGGACAGGAAGTCAGGACACCTGCAGGACAGACAGGTGAGGGACAGACAGGTGAGGGACAGGTGAGGGACAGGGACAGACAGGTGAGGGACAGACAGGAGAGGGACAGACAGGTGAGGGACAGGGACAGACAGGTGAGGGACAGGGACAGGTGAGGGACAGACAGGTGAGGGACACAGACAGACAGGTGAGGGACACAGACAGACAGGTGAGGGACACAGACAGGTGAGTGACAGACAGGTGAGGGACACAGACAGGTGAGGGACACAGACAGGTGAGTGACAGGCAGGTGAGGGACAGGGACAGACAGGTGAGGGACACAGACAGGTGAGTGACAGGCAGGTGAGGGACAGGGACAGACAGGTGAGGGACACAGACAGGTGAGGGACACAGACAGGTGAGGGACAGGGACAGGTGAGGGACAGACAGGTGAGGGACACAGACAGGTAAGGGACAGACAGGTGAGGGACAGACAGGTGAGGGACAGGGACAGGTGAGGGACAGGTGAGGGACAGGTGAGGGACAGGGACAGGTGAGGGACACAGACAGGTGAGGGACAGACAGGTGAGGGACAGACAGGTGAGGGACACAGACAGGTCAGGGACAGCAGAGGGACAGACAGGTGAGAGACAGACAGGTGAGACAGACAGGTGAGGGACACAGACAGGTGAGGGACAGACAGGAGAGGGACAGACAGGTGAGGGACAGGGACAGACAGGTGAGGGACACAGACAGGTGAGGGACAGACAGGTGAGGGACACAGACAGACAGGTGAGGGACACAGACAGACAGGTGAGGGACACAGACAGGTGAGGGACACAGACAGGTGAGTGACAGACAGGTGAGGGACACAGACAGGTGAGGGACATAGACAGGTGAGTGACAGGCAGGTGAGGGACAGACAGGTGAGGGACAGACAGGTGAGGGACACAGACAGACAGGTGAGGGACACAGACAGACAGGTGAGGGACACAGACAGGTGAGTGACAGACAGGTGAGGGACACAGACAGGTGAGGGACACAGACAGGTGAGTGACAGGCAGGTGAGGGACAGGGACAGACAGGTGAGGGACACAGACAGGTGAGTGACAGGCAGGTGAGGGACAGGGACAGACAGGTGAGGGACACAGACAGGTGAGGGACACAGACAGGTGAGGGACAGGGACAGGTGAGGGACAGACAGGTGAGGGACACAGACAGGTAAGGGACAGACAGGTGAGGGACAGACAGGTGAGGGACAGGGACAGGTGAGGGACAGGTGAGGGACAGGTGAGGGACAGGGACAGGTGAGGGACACAGACAGGTGAGGGACAGACAGGTGAGGGACAGACAGGTGAGGGACACAGACAGGTCAGGGACAGCAGAGGGACAGACAGGTGAGAGACAGACAGGTGAGACAGACAGGTGAGGGACACAGACAGGTGAGGGACAGACAGGAGAGGGACAGACAGGTGAGGGACAGGGACAGACAGGTGAGGGACACAGACAGGTGAGGGACAGACAGGTGAGGGACACAGACAGACAGGTGAGGGACACAGACAGACAGGTGAGGGACACAGACAGGTGAGGGACACAGACAGGTGAGTGACAGACAGGTGAGGGACACAGACAGGTGAGGGACATAGACAGGTGAGTGACAGGCAGGTGAGGGACAGACAGGTGAGGGACAGACAGGTGAGGGACACAGACAGACAGGTGAGGGACACAGACAGACAGGTGAGGGACACAGACAGGTGAGTGACAGACAGGTGAGGGACACAGACAGAGAGGTGAGGGACACAGACAGGTGAGTGACAGGCAGGTGAGGGACAGGGACAGACAGGTGAGTGACATTGACAGGTGAGGGACAGGCAGGTGAGGGACAGGCAGGTGAGGGACATAGACAGGTGAGTGACAGGCAGGTGAGGGACAGGCAGGTGAGGGACACAGACAGGTGAGGGACACAGACAGGTG
>NC_083639.1:32306089-32343589 GCF_963576545.1 Limanda limanda
TTGCTCCGAAGGTTCAGACGCCGAAGAGCGCCGGCGTGATCAGGAACCTGTACGTGTGCCGCCACCTGCGCTCCAGCAAGGGCTACGTGAGTGAAACACATCATCAGTGTGTAACACGGGATCTTAACAACACAATGAAGTATCATACAGAACATGTGTGTGTCTGTGTGTGTCTCAGGCCTTCGTGGTGAAGGTGGAGCGTGACGGACAGGAAGTGCAGCTGGTTCAGAGGACGTTTGAAGAGTTTTATGAACTTCACAGTAAAATGAGACTAATGTTCCCTTCATCCAGACTGCCCAGGTACACAATCACACACTCACACACTCACACACAAACACCTGACATCATGATGTCACTTTGAGTGACAGTGAAGAAACGTCACGTCTCCTCTTCGCCCCGCCCACAGTTTCCCAAACCGTTTTGTGATTGGTCGGTCCCGAGGTGAGGCGATGGCCGACAGGAGGAAAGACGAGTTGAATGGTTACGTCTGGCACCTGATCCACGCCGCTCCAGAGGTCGCCCAGGTCAGACCCGACAACCAGGCCCGGAGGGTCGAGTCCATGTATTGTGATTCATCACTAACTGTGTGTGTGTGTGTGTGTGTGTGTGTGTGTGTGTGTGTGTGTGTGTGTGTGTGTGTGTGTGTGTGTGTGTGTGTGTGTGTGTGTGTGTGTGTGTGTGTGTGTGTGTGTGTGTGTGTGTGTGTGTGTGTGTGTGTGTGTGTGTGTACGTGTACGTGTGTGTGTGTTACAGTGCGAGCTGGTCTACACTTTCTTCCACCCACTGCCAAGAGACGAGAGACCAGGACCAACAACCAGCAAACCAGCAGGTTTGTGCAGGGACACACACACACACGCGTATGAAGACATAAACTCTGTTTGTATTTGATGTGTTACTGTGTGTGTCTGTATTGTGTATATTGTTTGTACAGAGTTGTCTTGGTCTCCGGCCTCAGAGAAAGACCTGGGTGAAGTCAAACTCTCCATCTCCTACAAGAACGACAAACTCTTCATCATGGTCATGCACATACGAGGACTGGTCAGTGTGTGTGTGTGTGTGTGTGTGTGTGTGTGTGTGTGTATCCAGACATGGACGTGTTGTACACGTGTTTTTGATATTCTGAGCTCAGCTGAACACTGAGGTGTGTGTGTGTGTGTGTGTAGCAGCCTCTTCAGGATGGGACAGACCCTGACCCGTACGTGAAGCTCTACCTCCTCCCTGACCCTCAGAAAACCAGTAAGAGGAAGACGAAGGCGGCGCGACGCACCTGTAACCCCACCTACAATGAGATGGTACAGTCTGGTCACGTGACTCTCGTTAATCTGGTCTTTACACATCTGACACACACACTAATCAGACAAAGACACACAAACAGACAAACTCACACTGAAACCGTCTAAAATCCGAGTTCAGTTGTGAGGGTGAATGTGATTGGTTGGTTGATTGTAGCTCCTCCCTCTCAGCTGCTGTACGAGCGGATCCCGCGCGGCGACCTGGACCAGCGGGTGATCCACCTGCGGGTTCTGGGGGACGGAGCTTTCTGGGACAACACTCTGCTGGGGGAGACCTTCATTCCTCTGAAGAAGCTGGTCCCAGGTCAGCACTGGGTCGACTGGCACCGGCTCAGCACCGCCGCCTCTGACTCCGCCCACTGACCAGCAGGAAACAGGGATCTAAAGCAAGCGAAGAAGAAGAAGAAGAAGAAGAAGAAGAGAGGTGTTTCTCCTCATGAGGATGACTGAGGAAAGAAGGAAAATCCTTTCAAAGTAAAAGCCTTGTGGCTGATCCTCTGTGTGAGGTCACTTCAATGACATCATCGCTGTTCACTTCAACTTCAATTCAAGACACGTTTCCATGGAAACCTGCAAACACTCAGATTCTTCTGATGTTTTTAATTTAACATCAATGAAAATTCATCTTTTGCACTTGAAACACGCAAACATACATATTACTAAAATAATTAAAAGTTCAAAGACTCACTACACACACACACACACACACACACACAGACACACACACAGACACACACACACACACACAGACACACACTGAAGTAGATGTGAAATCAGTTCACTCAGAAGTTCAAACTCAAGCCCGTGTCAGTCGTCACACTGCGAGGGAACGTAGGAGGTTTATCCTCAGGGACCATGAAGAGGAAACGTTCACACGTCACTTTTTATAAACTACTGCAGAAGAAGAAAGTCTCATCACAGGAAACAACTGACACACTTCAAGTCAAAGCTGCGTTACACAAACACACGTTTCCTCCGTCGCACAAACTCACAGCGACACTGAGAAGCTTCGCTCTAAACGCTGAAACTGACAGGAAGCAGCTGGAGGCCAATCAGAGGGAGGGGGCGGGAGGTGGGGGGGAGAGAGGGGGCGGGAGGGAGTGAGGGGGTGTGAGGTGAGGGGGGGTGGAGTGAGGGGGCGGGAGGTGGGGGGGAGAGAGGGGGCGGGAGGGAGTGAGGGGGTGTGAGGTGAGGGGGGGTGGAGTGGGGGGCGGGAGGGAGTGAGGGGGTGTGAGGTGAGGGGGAGTTGGAGTGGGGTGGAGTGAGTGAGGGAGTGAGGTAGCGTGAGGTTGGGTGGAGTTAGGGAGTTTGAGGGGGGGTGAGGTAGTGAGGGGTTGGAGTGAGGTGGGGGGGCGTGAGGGGGCGGGGACAGACTGAGGATATTTTTTACAGTGTTAATGAGGATCTGTGATTTCATGTTTTTGTTGATGAACTGAAGCTGGAAACGAATCTGTTCCCCACTCGGCTGCAGATGTTTCTGTCTCCAGACGTTTCTGTCTCCAGACGTTTCTGTCTCCAGATGTTTCTGTCTCCAGATGTTTCTGTCTCCAGACGTTTCTGTCTCCAGACGTTTCTGTAGCTCAGATGTTTTGAAATAATTCTTCTTGACCTTTGACCTTTCATGCTCACTGTTGCGATCATTATAACGTTTGTGCGATCATTATAACGTTTGTGCGATCATTATAACGTTTGTGCGATCATTATAACGTTTGTGCGATCATTATAACATTTGTACGATCATTATAACGTTTGTACGATCATTATAACGTTTGTGCGATCATTATAACGATTGTGCGATCATTATAACGTTATAACATTTGTACGATCATTATAACGTTTGTACGATCATTATAACGTTTGTGCGATCATTATAACGTTTGTACGATCATTATAACGTTTGTGCGATCATTATAACGTTTGTACGATCACTATAACGTTTGTGCGATCATTATAACGATTGTGCGATCATTATAACGTTATAACATTTGTACGATCATTATAACGTTTGTACGATCACTATAACGTTTGTACGATCATTATAACGTTTGTACGATCACTATAACGTTTGTGCGATCATTATAACGTTTGTGCGATCATTATAACGTTTGTGCGATCATTATGTCTCAATAGCGTGAATGATTGTGACGAGCTCTGAATTCAGAACTAGAGAAACAGATTCATGATTTTTTTTTGTACGAGTTGAAATGATTTTTTTACATCAGTATATTTTTGATGCAGTCTGGTGAAATGTGACGAGTTTGATCTGAAAGAAGAAAACACTGATGGAGAAGGAGAGTGGTGAGCAGTACAGTCTGACCTCTGACCCCTGACAGAGACAGAATGTAAATAAACCTGATCTTTGTTTTTAATAAACTGACCATATGATTAAAATGTGACTTTCCGCTGCAGCGGAGTCGTTCAGGTTTAGATTCTCATAGAAAGAAGCTGTTTTTAATTAACTTTCATTTTCATCTTCTTTTGTATCATTTGCACTAAAAAATAAACTTGAATTGAATAAAAAATGTTCCTCCTGTTCTTTTCTTTCTCTTTCTCCCTCTGTTATTCACTGTGATTTGACCTTTTAACGATAAAGTGAAAAAAAAGATCTTTTCTCTTCAGAACTTCAAACATCTGTTGAAATGAGAATCGTCCATATTGAATTAAAAGACAAGTTACAAGAACAACGTGGTTTAATGAGATTAAAGTTATGATATGACGACTTGAATATTATGAAATTAATCTCACTTCTAATTAGTTTTTGTCTTTTAAAACTTGAACTTTGTTCTCAAATTAATCTCTCATAAGATTGAAGATATAAATGAAAATTGAAATACATTTCTGGTTTTAATATAAAGAATCGTTATTTGCAGTCATGTTAAAAACACAGTTTTTATTTCATATAAATATATATACATTTTAAAAGTCCCAGTTAAAACCATATTTAATTTGATTGATGAAACAGAAAACAGACAAGTTTTCTCCTGAAAACTATTTTTAACACAGGACACAGCAACACGCCCAAATAAGGAACCGACTGAAAAACACGTGGGAGCAGATAGCAGGGACACATGTCCTGTTAAAGGGACAGACCCGGGACAAGGTGTCCTGTTAAAGGGACGGACCCGGGACAAGGTGTCCTGTTATAGGGACAGACCCGGGACAAGGTGTCCTGTTAAAGGGACGGACCCGGGACAAGGTGTCCTGTTATAGGGACAGACCCGGGACAAGGTGTCCTGTTAAAGGGACGGACCCGGGACAAGGTGTCCTGTTAAAGGGACGGACCCGGGACAAGGTGTCCTGTTATAGGGACGGACCCGGGACAAGGTGTCCTGTTAAAGGGACAGACCCGGGACAAGGTGTCCAGTTAAAGGACCCGGGACAAGGTGTCCTGTTATAGGGACAGACCCGGGACAAGGTGTCCTGTTAAAGGGACGGACCCGGGACAAGGTGTCCTGTTATAGGGACGGACCCGGGACAAGGTGTCCTGTTAAAGGGACGGACCCGGGACAAGGTGTCCTGTTAAAGGGACGAACCCGGGACAAGGTGTCCTGTTAAAGGGACGGACCCGGGACAAGGTGTCCAGTTAAAGGGACAGACCCGGGACAAGGTGTCCTGTTAAAGTAGTAAGTAAGTAAGTAAGTAGGTTTTATTTATAGAGCACATTTAAATACAGCATAAACTGACCAAAGTGCTGTACAATGACAATAAAAGGCAAATAATACAATATAACAATACAAATTGACCCTAAGTCCTAAAATCCAATACAAAGTGCAATAACATTCAATAACAGTTAGGGGGAAAGGAAGGCCAGGGAGTAAAAGTGGGTTTTTAGCCTGGACTTGAAGGCAGAAATGGAGGGGGCGGATCTAATGTCCTGAGGGAGCAGGTTCCACAGACGTGGAGCGGCCCTGTCACCTTCCTGCTGGAGCCGTGAGCGTGGCACGTGCAGAAAACCTTTGCTAGAGGATCTGAGGGACCTCTGGACTGACTGGGGCTGTACAAGGTCAGTGATGTAGGCTGGGGCCAGCCCATTGAGTGCCTTAAAAACAAATAATAAAACTTTAAACTGTATCCTAAAATGAATAGGGATCCAGTGCAAGGAGGCCAGAATGGGGGTGATGTGCTCACGCCTCTTGGTGCCAGATCAAACCCAGCAGCTTCATGGAGACGTCCTTCAGGACAGAGTGGACGTGTTCAGGAGAAGAACCTGAGGAACCGGACAGGAACATCCCACCCAGAGAGGTTCACGAGGAGACAAGAAGACGAGGAGACAAGGAGCCGAGGAGAAGGTTCACTAGGAGACGAGGAGACTAGGAGACGAGGAGAAGAGGAGCCGAGGAGACGAGGAGAAGAGGAGAAGAGGAGAAGAGGAGACGAGGAGCCGAGGAGCCGATACATTAAGGAGCCGAGGAGCCGAGGAGAAGGTTCACTAGGAGACGAGGAGACTAGGAGACAAGGAGACGAGGAGACGAGGAGACTAGGAGACGAGGAGAAGAGGAGAAGAGGAGACGAGGAGAAGAGGAGACGAGGAGACTAGGAGACAAGGAGATGAGGAGACAAGGAGACGAGGAGACGAGGAGACGAGGAGAAGAGGAGACGAGAAGAAGAGGAGACGAGGAGAAGAGGAGACAAGGAGACGAGGAGAAGAGGAGACGAGGAGAAGAGGAGAAGAGGAGAAGAGGAGTGGAGGAGTGTGTCTAACATGGGAGAAGGAAACTATAAAGAATTGTTTGAGTTTTTAAAAGAAAGTGGTTCAATGAAGAGGATCGAAGTTTGAGGTTGGGTTTTATTAATTTATATTTATTTATTTCCATCATAGTGGGGGGCGGTGATGCACCGTGAAGGTCAGGGGCCACCCGCCATCAAACAACAACAAAAACAACCACAACAACCACAACAACAACAACAACAACAACAAGAAGAAGAAGAAGAAGAAGAAGAGTTCCGCTGTGACGCGCTTCAGTAACACCGCGACGCTCCCTAACCGCAGCTGCACCGTCACGTCACCGGAAACACGCGTCACAGTTGACGGCCCCTAAACTTTCTGATGAAATCTCCGAAGAAGAAGCGACGAAGACCCGAGCCGAGCCGAGCCGAGCCCGAGTCCAGAAGACCTAACAGGATCCGAACCAGGACCGGGGAGACTTTAACCCGCATGTAGACTCACCTCCTCCGGGTTCAAGCTCTGACATCTGTCGCTGTGTGCGGAACTAACCGTCAGCTAGCTGCTAAGCTAACCCGCTGCTAGGCTAACCCGCTGCTAAGCTAGCCCGCTGCTAAGCTAACCCGCTAGCTGCACCGGCTCTACGGAATCCGACTCGATGGATCCGGTTCCGGACTCGGACCTGGTTCTGTCCTCGGACCGGGACTCGACCGTGCTCAGCTTCTGTTCCAAACTGTCCACGAGGAAGGGGCCCAGCCCCCGCGGAGCCCGCCCGGCCGAGGGCTCCTGTTCCCCGGGCTCCCGGTGCTCGAGGAGCCGGTGTGAGAGTCAGTGAAGCTCCGGAGATCCAGTCTGAGACCAGGACCTGGACAAGGACCAGAGATCCAGTCTGAGACCAGGACCTGGACCAGGAGGAGAGATCCAGTCTGAGACCTGGACCTGGACCAGGAGGAGAGATCCAGTCTGAGACCAGGACCTGGACCAGGAGGAGAGATCCAGGAAAGACTTTGAAAGTGTTAAAGTGTGTGAAGCTGCTGCTGAGACCCAGACCTGGACCCGGACCAGAACCCGACCTGGACCAGCACCCGGACTGTGTCACTTTTATATTTATTTTTATTTGACACTTTAACGCCAGCGCCATGTTGAGGAGTGGGACGGAGGACGGACATGTCTCCAGCGGACAGAGCTCGTCCTCTCGGGCCGGCCGCGGGGTCTCGTCAGGCGGTCTGGTCCCTCAGGAGAGTCCGTGGATCGGCCTGTTCTCCGTGGTGTCGAGGCCCGCGCTGTGCTTCGTGCAGAGGTTCCTCCCGGGTCGGGTTCCGGTTCCGGCTGACGAGGGCCCCCGGGGGACCGGGTCCGGGACCGGGACCGGGTCCGCTTCTCAGATCCGCTTCACCGAGGAAGGAGGAGACTTCTTCAAGCAGCTGGAGCACGTGACGCAGCACGCAGCCGCTCAGCTGACCGACACGTGGTGTCAGCAGGGACCCGGACCCGGGGGGCCACTGGGACCCGGACCCGGCTCTGGACCCGGCTCCGCCCCCCCGTGGCTGACCGCCGCGGCTCTGCGGGACTTGGGCATCGAGGACCCCGGGGAGCTGAGCCTGGGTCCGCCCACCCGGGTCGGGGGCGTGTCATCTGTCAGGACCTTCCTGAACCCGGTCCTGATGAACCCGGTCCTGATGAACCCGGTCCTGATGAACCCGGTGTCAGCTCAGGAAGTGAAACCCACGTGGTGGGGCAGTCTGTGGGGGGGTGAGGACATTTCACAGAGAGCTTTGTCCTGGACTGAGGACCAGACCCCCCCACCCCCTGCAGGGTCACCGCCCCCCCCTGCAGGGTCACCGCCCCCCCCTGCAGAGGACTGGACTGTGAGAGAACCCTCTGGAGCCGCTGAGCACAAAGAGGGGGGGCCGGACAGTGAGGGTCTTCACACAATCCAGAACCCAGGGGGGGCCACGGCAGAGCTCAGCAGCCCGGGAGGCGGAGCCTGCAGCGAGCCTCTGACCCCGGAGCAGGACCACGGTTACTCCAGCCTGGAGGAGGAGCTTCTCCTGTTGAAGAACTCCAGTGACGAGACGGGAACCTGTGAGACCCCCATGCAGGACCAGAGGTCTGAGGGGACATCAGAGACCCCCATGCAGGACCAGAGGTCTGAGGGGACATCAGAGACCCCCATGCAGGACCAGAGGTCTGAGGGGACATCAGAGACCACCGACGAGGACAGACCACCACACTCAGCTGATGAGGGTCCGGCCGTGGACAACATGGCGCCCGCCGGCCCCCCCGAGTGCCAGAACAAAGCCATCGCCTTCATCATGGGCTGCCCCTGCAGCGACGAGGAGGACAGCAGCCAATCAGAGTCCAGCGAGGAGGAGGAGGAGGACGATGGGTTCGACAGCGAGGGCTCGTCGGACCTGTCGGACTCGACTGATGAAGAGGAGGAGGAGTCAGACGGCGAGGGCGACGGCGAGGGCGACTCGGAGTCCGAGCGTCTCTGGAACGCGTTGTGTCAGAGCGTGGACCCGTACAACCCCCGGAGCTTCAGCGCCCAGCTGCACAGCACGCCGCCCAGGCCCGTTCCCACCGCCACCCGCACCGCCACACCCCCCTCTCCCCCCGCCTCCTCCCCCCCCTCCGGCCTGGACGTGTGGGACGACTCGGCCTCGGCGAGCGAGGCGGACGAGGTGGAGAGCCTCCGCCTGCTGAGCTCCTTCAGCTGCTCGTCGGACCCCTACAGTCCTTTGAACTTCCAGGCGCCCATCAGGACCACAGGGACACACAAGGTGGGGCCAGAGGCCAAGAGGGCCCCCCGGACCCCCCCGGGCCCCCCCCACCACAAAGCAGCTTCTCCTCCTGAGTACAGGAAGGAGGAGGCCGAGGAGCGACTGGACAGCGGCTTCTCTGAGCCCCCGGCCCCCCCCCCCTCCTCCTCCACCTCTCAGAGCGCGGCCTCAACCAAGAAGGTCAGTGTCTCGTGACTCCGCCTCTTTTCATCCATGTGACAGTGTTCTCTCTCTCTAACGCCCTCTCTCTCTCTCTCTCTCAGGTGCGTTTCTGTGAGCGAGTGGAGGAGATCTTCCTGGGCGGGGGGGAGGACCGCCGCGGCCCCTGGGAGCAGCTGGCCCGGGACCGCGGCCGCTTCCTGCGGCGCTGCCAGGAGGCGGAGCAGAGCATCGGCTTCTGTCTGCAGCCGCAGCACCGCCGGCTGGTCGTCCTCCGGGGCCAGGGCACCCCCCCCACCCAGGAGGAAGACGCACCTGGACGCATCTCACACTGATTCAATGAGAAGCTGCAGGTGTGGATCAGAAACAAACATTGTCATCATACTGACGAGAGACAGAGACTCAAAGACACAAAGACTCAAAGACTCAGAGACACAGACTTAGATCTGCTGGACTCTTCACTGACTCGAGTCCTCGTCTGTTGTTCTGCAGCTTCGTCAACTAATATATTAAGATTCAGGGAAACTTTCTGACAAACGTATTTAATAAACCTGAGAGGTATTGGTGAAGTACTGGTGAAGTACTGGTGAAGTACTGGTGAAGTACTGGTGAAGTATTGGTGAGGTACTGGTGAAGTACTGGTGAAGTACTGGTGAGGTTCTGGTGAGTGTGGAGGTTTCTGTCCTCAGTGAACATGTCTTCAGTGTCTCTGCTGTTTCATCATGAGAAACAGAATCGTTGATCTCAGTATTAATGAATTTTATTTCTGATCAGTTTTATTTTAAAGTTTTAAAGTCTTGATTTGTCGTAAACATCAACTTTTTAAACCGATGAGAAATGAATTGATCAACTTCTCTGTGACTCGAGAGTCAAACTGCAGCCGGACTCTGAATCTTTGCAGCTCGGTTTGTTTGAGTTTCGTCTCTGAAGCCAAAGATGAACAGTGGTCATGTGACAGGAAGTGGAATCTGCATGAACTTCCTTGAGGATTTATCAGACTCTAATCACTGATAATCGATGCACCTGATTGGTGTGATGTTCACCACTGTGGAATAAAAAGTAAAGAATCGTCCTTCAGCGTGTGTGTCCTCACTGACCCTGGGCCCTCTGAAGCCCCGCCTCCTGACCCTGGGCCCTCTGAAGCCCCGCCTCCTGACCCTGGGGCCCTCGGAGGCCCCTCCTCCTGACCCTGGGCCCTCGGAGGCCCCGCCTCCTGACCCTCACCACTGAACACACAACAAGTCCTTTTACTCAGTTACTAAGAGTAGATGTACTCAGTTACTTTCAGGTACTTTCCACCAGAGACACAGAGTTTCACCATTTGAACAGATGTCACATATTTAAAATATTTTTAGTTTGAGGAGCTCATTCATCATTAACCACATTTTATTAATATTATAATAAATAATGGCGGCTGGTCCCTCTTGCTTCACAGAATCTAAATGTTTAACTGTAAACACTGGAAATCTAATTAAATAAGTAATATGAGTTCTTGACAAAATGTTCACAAACAGGATTTTTGAAATGTTTTGATATTTATGATGTCTCCTTTTGCAGTCAAAGGAAAAACTGTTTCTCATGAAACTTTGTGAAAATACTTGTCAGACGTCTCAGTCCTGTGTGAAGTTCCATCACGAGTGAGTCTCATTGAGGTCACGACCTCAGTGTCCAAGGTCGTGAGTTCTAATCCCAGGTGATAACTCTGCTAATGTCTGTTCAATCTAAAATGTCCGAGCTGCTTTAATTAATATTATTATTAGCAGTTATTCAGTATCTGTTGCTAATGTCTATGAACCGTCTTTGACGAGCATTGATTTAGCGTTTGCTTTGATTCCTTCGTTGGGTCCGTGTCCCGGCAGCTAACCTGGAGAAGGAGGGTTCATGACCTGCACTGCAGCCACCAGGGGGCGCTGTGTTTCACTGAGTGGGACGATAAACACAAAAGAAGAAAACTTGACTTTGTTTTGGTATTTTTTATTTTATTTTGAATCGTTGAAAAATCTGTAAATTTGTCAGAAAATATTCAACAGTTTTTTCTCCTCAGATATTAGTTTGTCCAGCAGGGGGAGCTCTACTGTTAGTCCTGCAGTCAAACAGCGCCCCCTGCAAGTGAGTGTGACTGCAGGAGTGTTTCAGCACTTGACCGGATCAGGAATCTGATTCCTCTTCTGAAAAGCTGGTTCTGGTCTCGTCCTGGTTTTTCTTTCATGATCTGTTCAGGTTCTGGTTCACGTCGGATTCAGATCTGGTTCTGTTCTGGTTCCTGTTCCCTGGTCTGGTTCTGATCCTGTGGTTCTGGATCTATGATGCTTGTTGAACCGAGCAGACGACAGCAGCGTGTGACCCCCTCAGTCGGGTCCAGGGGCTGAAGTGTTGGGGGCCCGGTCCCCGGTGTGGCCCCCCCCGTCTCCCAGAGCCACCAGGCCCTGCAGGTACTGGATGTACCTGATGGCGGCGCGCAGAGTCTCCACCTTGCTGAGGCGTTTGTCGGCGCTCGGACCCGGCAGGTGGTCCCTCAGTTTGGCGTAACCCTGGTTCACGCACTTTACCCTCTGACGCTCGCGTTCGTTGCGTTTCTGGATGAACGCCGGCTCGAAGGGACACTCGAACACGCTGAAGTGTCCGTGGTGGTGGAAGGGGGGGGGCAGGTAGGGCAGGAGCCCGGGGCCCCTCAGGGGACCTCGGTAGAGGCCGAGGCCGGCGGCGTCCATCCTGGAGGGGAAGACCAAGAAGGGCCGAGCATCCGAGGGTTGAGAGACGTCCTCACTGAGTCCAGCAGGGGGAGACAGACTGAAGCTCAGGTGAGAGGAATGCTGCTCTGTGATTGGACGAGAGAAGGTGTAGCTCATCATGTGATCTGGACACACTCACATCGGATCGGGTTGGTTTCAGGACGTCATCGGACCTGAAGACAGAGATGAAACTTCACTGAACAGTCAAAACATGTAAATACTCAGCTGGCGCTGGATCAGAAAAACTACGACTCCCAGGATGCAGTTCATGAACAGTCAGCCAATCACAGAGCTTCTCATCAACAATCAGCTGAAGCGTATTAAAGGTATTAATACTCTAGTTTCAGATCAACTCAGTAACCATGGCAATGTCTTCTCCACTCTAGTGTAGTGTTTAGGGAATTCATTATTTTAGGGACAGAGAAAGGACGATATCAGCAGGAGGTAAAAGAAAGGTTTAGTTAAACATTAATATTCTAACGACAATGTTCTGAAACACGACGGAGGAAACAGTGGAGCTTCGTCTCTTAGTGATTCATTTATTGATTAGTTGCTCAGGTTTCATCATCTAATAATCGAATAAAAATAAAGAAACATCTCCAGGTTTATCAAATATGAGAGTTTTCGTAAACTCAGCATGAAACAATAAAAAATACAAAATAAACGTTTTCTAAAAATAGAATAAAAAACGTGGCTGAACGTTAACACGAGTTTGAGATAATGTTACAGCGGCAGAATGAAATTAAAATGAGAAACATCAGTCAAAGTAAATCAGAAAAGTTTCAACATAAACACAATAACATATAAATAATACACAATATTAAACAGAAAATAAACAGTGAAACAGGATGAGAAGATGTTTGAGTTTGTTGGAATAAATATAAATAAAACATTTCAAACACAGATGTTATATCATTACTAATATACAGATGTTATAAGTCATAAAATGGTTGAGTATAGAAGAAGTGATGATGAATGAAGCTCGGTGAGAATGGTCTAAAGTCTTTGTGTCTCACCTCAGCTGCAGCGTTTCCTCGACTGACGCTCAGACGACAAGGACTTACCTGCTCTTACCTGCCGAGGCTCCGCCCCTTCCAGGTGTGCGATGGGACGCCAGGTCCTGGGAGAGAGAGCCCCCCCCAGCACGCTGCATCCTGGGTCTTTACTGGTGCATCATGGGTCAGAAAACAGAGTGAAAAACACAGATTTGATGTTTTGTGAGGATTTGTGTGCAGCAGTGTGTCACAGCAGTGCGGACAGGACGCCGCTCACTGATTGGTCGGATCACTGCGATGTCGCCGCTCAGCCTCAGAAACATCAAACGCTCAAATGAGTGTTTGCAGTTTCCTCCGGATAAATCCTCCGGTTGAGGATGAAAAGGCCTCAGCGACACACACCCTTCCTGTCAGCGCACAACTCATCACACAACACACACTGATGACTGTTTACACACACTCACACACCTGTAACCTGAGACACACCCGAGGACGTCTCTTGACATTATCCTCGACCAATCAGTTCACAGACGGAGACTCTGACTGATGTAAAAAGAACAGAAGAGAAAAGATGAAGAGAAAAGACACAAGTTGGAAATATGTGAGTTTGTGTTTCAACACAAGAAGTTTCATGAACACAAGTAAACAACTGATGGAGCAGATACAAATAACAACAATAATATGACGAACAAAGTGGAACCGAACCATCAACACATCGGCTTCACCGCTGACCACAACTCACAACAACTCACAACAACTCACAACTCACATCAACTGACAACAACTCACAACAACTCACAACAACTCACAACAACTCACAACAACTGAAGACAACTCACAACAACTGACGACAACTCACAACAACTGACAACAACTCACAACAACTGACAACAACTCACAACAACTCACAACAACTCACAACAACTGAAGACAACAACTCACAACAACTGACAACAACTCACAACAACTGAAGACAACAACTCACAACAACTGACAACAACTCACAACAACTGTGAACAACTTACAACAACTGACAACAACTCACAACAACTGACAACAACTCACAACAACTCACAACTCACATCAACTGACAACAACTCACAACAACTCACAACAACTGACAACAACTGTGAACAACTCACAACAACTCACAACAACTCACATCAACTGACAACAACTCACAACAACTGACAACAACTCACAACAACTCACAACAACTCACAACAACTCACAACAACTCACAACAACTCACATCAACTGACAACAACTCACAACAACTGACAACAACTCACAACAACTCACAACAACTCACAACAACTCACAACAACTCACAACAACTGACAACAACTCACAACAACTCACAACAACTGACAACAACTCACAACAACTCACAACAACTGACATCAGGACCAGCTGTTGAGCTGTTTTTCCTGAACGTGATGAATTATTAACAGGAAGTTAAAGTGTAGGGTTTCACTCTTAATCAATAAACAGTGACGTCATCAAACGGAAGTGTCACAGTGTATTGATTCTCAATCTCTAATGATAATGTGTGTTTACTTTGTTCGTTGTATTTGTTCACGTTGCTGTTTGTCGATAAAGCACTTCATATAAAAAAAAACATAAAGCAGAGCTCGGTTCTGTGACCTGTGATTCGCTGAGGATATTTTCCTGTTCGCTGATTGGCCAGATCAGACCCGCCTGTGGAATGTTCCATCTGACAGAGAGGGGGGGGGGTGGTGAACGGATGTTAAACAGATAAACAGATAGACAGCTCGGTTCTGGTGAATAGTTCCTCATTAACCTGATGGACCTGATGGACCTGATGGACCTGATGGACCTGATGGACCTGATGGACCTGATGGACCTGATGGAGGAGACGTGTTCAAACTGCAGCTCTCCGTCACACTGACCCCCCCCCCCCAGCCGGTGGTGGAGTCCGGATCTGGATCGGCTCCTGGTCCGAGACTGATCCGTGTGAGGGTGTCTGTCCTGCTGCTGAGTGTCCCGGTCTGTCCGCTGCTTCCTGTCTCTCTGTGTCTTCCAGTCTGCGGAGGAACATGCTCCGGGTTCCGGCGGTGCTGGCTCGGTCCTGGCGGGGGTAGGTACCCGGAGACAGGCTCACATGGGCGGGCATGAGACCGCCTCAGCCCGGGGGGGGGCGGCTCCAGCATGCTAGCTCCAGTTAGCTCCAGTTAGCTCAAGTTAGCTCAAGATAGCTCAAGTAAGCTCTAGTTAGCTCAAGTCAGCTCAAGTTAGCTCTAGTTAGCTCTAGTTAGCTCCAGTTAGCTCTAGTTAGCTCAACCTAGCTCCAGTTAGCTCAAGTTAGCTCTAGTTAGCTCCAGTTAGCTCTAGTCAGCTCAAGTTAGTTCCATTTAGCTCCAGTTAGCTCAAGTTAGCTCAAGATAGCTCAAGTAAGCTCTAGTTAGCTCTAGTTAGCTCTAGTTAGCTCCAGTTAGCTCTAGTTAGCTCAACCTAGCTCTAGTTAGCTCCAGTTAGCTCTAGTCAGCTCAAGTTAGTTCCAGTTAGCTCAAGTTAGCTCAAGTTAGCTCAACCTAGCTCCAGTTAGCTCAAGTTAGCTCTAGTTAGCTCAAGTCAGCTCTAGTTAGCTCCAGTCAGCTCAAGTTAGTTCCAGTTAGCTCCAGTTAGCTCTAGTTAGCTCCAGTTAGCTCTAGTTAGCTCCAGTTAGCTGTAGTTAGCTCTAGTTAGCTCCAGTTAGCTCTAGAGCTCAAGTTAGCTCAAGTTAGCTCAAGTTAGCTCAACCTAGCTCCAGTTAGCTCAAGTTAGCTCTAGTTAGCTCCAGTTAGCTCCAGTTAGCTCTAGTTAGCTCAAGTCAGCTCAAGTCAGCTCAAGTCAGCTCCAGTTAGTTCCAGTTGGCTCCAGTTAGCTCTAGTTAGCTCCAGTTAGCTCTAGTTAGCTCCAGTTAGCTCTAGAGCTCAAGTTAGCTCAAGTTAGCTCCAGTTAGCTCTAGTTAGCTCCAGTTAGCTCCAGTTAGCTCCAGTTAGCTCTAGTTAGCTCCAGTTAGCTCCAGTTAGCTCCAGTTAGCTCAAGTTAGCTCCAGTTAGCTCCAGTTAGCTCTAGTTAGCTCCAGTTAGCTCTAGTTAGCTCCAGTTAGCTCCAGTTAGCTCAAGCTAGCTCCAGTTAGCTCGAGTTAGCTCCAGTTAGCTCTAGTTAGCTCCAGTTAGCTCTAGTTAGCTCCAGTTAGCTCCAGTTATCTATAGTTAGCTCAAGCTAGCTAATTAGATGTAAAGTCAGAGCCGCCCCCCCCTGTGGTGTAACCCCTCAGCGGGTGATTGACAGGTCACTTGATGAGTTATCGATCGATCAGTGATGTCATGTGTTTTCATGTTTGGTCACATGACTCTGAGTCACAGATCACCTGAGGTCACGTGACCCTCATCGTCTCTGCATGGAGCCAGCGGTTTGGTTTCTGCTGATTATATTATATTATATCACATTATATCACATTATATTACATTATATTATATTACATTATATTATATTATATTATATTATATTATATTATATTATATTATATTATATTATATTATATTATATTATATCACATTATATTACATTATATTATATTATATTATATTATATTACATTATATTATATTATATTACATTATATTACATTATATTATATTATATTACATTATATTATATTATATTTATTACATTATATTACATTATATTACATTATATTATATTATATTATATTACATTACATTACATTACATTACATTACATTACATTATATTATATTACATTATATTACATTCTTTTATATTATATTACATTACATTACATTACATTACATTACATTATATTATATTATATTACATTATATTATATCACATTATATTACATTACATTATATTATATTATATTACATTATATTATATTATATTATATTACATTATATTACATTATATTATATTACATTATATTATATTATATTTATTACATTATATTACATTATATTATATTATATTATATTACATTATATTACATTATATTATATTACATTACATTACATTACATTACATTACATTACATTACATTATATTATATCACATTATATTACATTACATTATATTATATTATATTACATTATATTATATTATATTATATGACATTATAATATATTATATTATATTACTTATAGTTATGATGATGTGGTTCCATCCTGGGACTCACAGGGGCGTGCTAAGGGACTCTGGGGCCTGCACAGTTCTGATCCAGTATCATGTTCCAGTTGTCACGGGGGGGGGGGGGGGGACAAGTCCCAGAAACTGTTCAGTGCCGGTGTGAAACCAGAGTGTGTGATGTGTGTGATGTGTGTGATGTGTGTGATGTGTGTGATTGTGTGTGATTGTGTGTGATTGTGTGTGGAACATGTGCTGCACTCAGGTCAGATATCAGCTGGAGTCAGGTTCAACCTTCTGCAGCCCCCCCCCCGCCCCCCCCTGAACCAACAGAGAAGCTGAACTGGTCACGTGACCAGCTCGCCCCCCCGACCTTCAGTTAATCATCCATGTGGAGCGGCTGAGGTTTTCAAACCGGATCGAACTGGACTGAAGCAGAGACCAGCAGGACATGAGGAGGACATCACCTTCTCTCCTGCTCAGATGTGAAGACACAACAAAGTTATTAAAGTTATTATCAGTTTGTTTCAATCTTCTCCGTGATGGAACCTGTTGAACCGTGTCCTCAGCGGCTCGTCCTCAGTGTCCAACTCGTCTGTCCCACCCAGAACTAAACCAGCAGCTCTGCAAACAAGAAGGTTCAAAGGCTCCACAGCTGGACGTCCACAGCTGGACGTCCACAGCTGGACGTCCTCTGCTCGGCCTCAGGGACAGACTGTCTTCTGTCTCCTACGTGCTGCTCACATGTTGCAGGACCCACCCGTCCCCTCAGACTGGTTCACACTGCTCCACTTTGAGTCATGTGACCAGGAGTTCTACAGGACTGACGACAGGTGGTCTCTCTCACTTCACCTTCACCCTGTCCCGCTCTCTGATCAGGTCTGTGGGATCAGGTCTCTGAGATCAGGTCTCTGGGATCAAGTCTCTGAGATCAGGTCTCTGGGATCAGGCCTCTGGGATCAGGCTTCTGGGATCAGGTCTCTGGGATCAGGTCTCTGGGGTCAGGTCTCTGGGGTCAGGTCTCTGAGATCAGGTCTCTGGGATTAGGTCTCTGGGATCAGGTCTCTGGGGTCAGGTCTCTGAGATCAGGTCTCTGAGATCAGGTCTCTGGGATCAGGTCTGTGGGATCAGGTCTCTGAGATCAGGTCTCTGGGATCAGGTCTCTGGGGTCAGGTCTCTGAGATCAAGTCTCTGGGATCGGGTCTCTGGGATCAGGGCTCTGGGATCAGGTCTCTGGGATCAGGTCTCTGGGGTCAGGTCTCTGGGATCAGGTCTCTGGGATCAGGTCTCTGGGGTCAGGTATCTGGGATCAGGTCTCTGGGGTCAGGTCTCTGGGATCAGGTCTCTGGGGTCAGGTCTCTGGGATCAGGTCTCTGGGGTCAGGTCTCTGGGATCAGGTCTCTGGGATCAGGTCTCTGGGATCAGGGCTCTGGGATCAGGTCTCTGGGATCAGGTCTCTGGGATCAGGTCTCTGAGAGTCCACAAGGCAACGTGCTGATCAAAGACACATTTGGCTTCAGTCCAGAGCTTCAGCTTCACATCAGATGTTTGTCGACTGGAGAAACTTTAACCTGAGAATGTTGCCTCTGTGTGTGTGTGTGTGTGTGTGTCTGTGTGTCTGTGTGTGTGTCTGTGTGTCTGTGCGTGTGTGTAGGTTGAGGACCAGTGCCTGTGCGGGGGGGCAGGTGAAGAACGAGCCCATCCTGTCCTTCACTGAGGGGAGTCCAGAGCGAGCCGAGCTGCTGAAGGTAAAACTGAGGTCAGATCACATGACCTCCGAGTGAGGTCAGATCACATGACCTCAGACTGAGGTCAGATCACATGACCTCCGACTGAGGTCAGATCACATGACCTCCGACTGAGGTCAGATCACATGACCTCCGACTGAGGTCAGATCACCTGACCTCCGACTGAGGTCAGATCACCTGACCTCCGACTGAGGTCAGATCACATGACCTCCGACTGAGGTCAGATCACATGACCTCTGTTTGAGCAGCTTTATAAAGAACCTCGTGTGAATCTGATCTGGATTAACGTGTGAACACCTGCTTCCTCCTGACCCTTGTGCTCCAGGCCCTGGCCGGCCTGAAGGGGGCGACAGAGGAGATCCCGTGTGTGGTGGGAGACGAACACGTGTGGACGCCAGACGTCAGATACCAGTTATCAGTGAGTCCACACCAACCCAGCTCACCCCGGGAGGGGCGGAGCCACGAGTAACTGATTGTGTTTGTGTTCACAGCCGTTCAACCACGCACACAAGGTGGCCAAGTTCTGCTATGCTGACAAGGTGAGAACTCATTCTGTCAGTAACAGTGACTCAGCATCTGTGACTCAGCATCTGTGACTGAGCATCTGTGACTCAGCATCTATGACTCGGCATCAGTCGTTTCCTCTGAGAGTCTGAAGCTTCATGTTCGTTCCAACCATAGATATCATATATAAACACTAGATGTCTCGGCCAACGGAGTCGAACGTCACCACATGGCGGCCATCTTGCTGAGGGCGGCTGGCCCTCAGCAAGATTTTAAACTGTTTGGTTTGTTATAAACGTCAGAGATGTAGTTATGACACTGCATAAATTATTAAATTGTTTAGAAAAATAAAATAATTATTCATAAGTATGCAGTGTCATAACTACATCTCTGACGTTTATAACAAACCAAACAGTTTAAAAATCGGTTGAAAATTGAGCAAGTTATGGTTATTTAAAAAGTACGCACCACTACAACACAATGTTATGGGTGAGCGAGCCACCCTGGCAAGATGGCCGCCATGTGGTGACGTTCGCCTCCATTGGCCGAGACATCTAGCTTTATATATGTCTATGGTTCCAACTATCCACAAAGTGTTTGCACTGCAAACCAACAGGGGACCTTTCACACCTGATGCTCAGATTCAGTCTCAAATATTTTAAAATTGTATTTTAAAACGCCCGTTGTCTTATTCCTGATTTGCAGCGCGTTTGTGGAATGTGTGTTGTTGTGTTGTGTTGTGTGTTGTGTGTTGTTGTGTTGTGTTGTGTTGTGTTGTGAAGTGGATGAAGATGTTTTCTCACTTTGCTCTCTTGTGTTTTCTGAAGTCGCAGTGCGTCAGGGCCACCGTAGATCTGAGTCACATGTGTTTTTATCTGTGTCTGACTGTGACCAGCAGGAGGAGCTGTTGTGTTTTCTGTGAACTCTCACAGTTCTCCTCCTCCTCCTCCTCAGGAGCTCATCAACAAAGCCATCCTGGCGTCCATGGCGGCGAGGAGAGAGTGGGACCTGAAACCGGTTCAGGACCGAGCCCAGGTCCTGTTCAAGGCCGCTGATGTCATCAGTGGACCGAGGAGAGCGGAGATCCTCGCCAAGACCATGATCGGACAGGTGCGTGAGACGAGCCCAGAGACGTCGGTTTGATCCGAGTCCGTCTTCAGCTCAATACCTGTCCTGGTCTTTATCTGTAATGACTTGAAGTGGCCAGTAGGGGGCGTCAGAGTATGAAACAGTCACTCCAGTCTTCTTCACTCGGTCCATTCTAAGAAATGTGTCATTGAAACTTGTCGTTCCAACACCTCAGTCCCAGGAAGGTGTAAAGTTTGGATCTTTAACACAACATGTCGTCCTCTCGTTGACCTCTGACCTCTGCACCGCAGGGCAAGACGGTGGTCCAAGCCGAGATCGACGCCGCTGCCGAGCTCATCGACTTCTTCAGGTTCAACGCACAACACGCAGTCGACCTGGAGAAGCAGCAGCCGCTGGACGCAGATGGAAGCACGAACACCATGCTGTACCGCGGCCTGGAGGTGAGGAGGTGTCATTACAGCTTCTGTTCTTCTGCTGGTCGGTGCTGGTCTGGTGCTGGTGTAGGTCTGGTGCTGGTGCTGGTGTAGGTCTGGTGCTGGTGTAGGTCTGGTGCTGGTGCTGGTGTAGGTCTGGTGCTGGTGCTGGTCTGGTGCTGGTCTGGTGCTGGTCTGGTACTGGTCTGGTGCTGGTCTGGTGCTGGTTCAGGTCTGGTGCTGGCCTGGTGCTGGTCTGGTGCTGGTCTGGTGCCGGCCTGGTGCTGGTCTGGTGCTGGTCTGGTACTGGTCTGGTGCTGGTCCGGTACTGGTCTGGTGCTGGTCTGGTACTGGTCTGGTGCTGGTCTGGTGCTGGTGCAGGTCTGGTGCTGGTGCAGGTCTGGTGCTGGTCTGGTGCTGGTGCAGGGCTGGTCTGGTACTGGTCTGGTGCCGGCCTGGTGCTGGTCTGGTGCTGGTCTGGTGCTGGTCTGGTGCTGGTCTGGTGCTGGTCTGGTGCTGGTCTGGTACTGGTCTGGTGCTGGTCTGGTGCTGGTCTGGTGCTGGTCCTGTGCCGGCCTGGTGCTGGTCTGGTGCCGGCCTGGTGCCGGCCTGGTGCCGGCCTGGTGCTGGTCTGGTGCTGGTTCAGGTCTGGTGCTGGCCTGGTGCTGGTCTGGTGCTGGTCTGGTGCTGGTCTGGTGCTGGTCTGGTACTGGTCTGGTTCAGGTCTGGTTCAGGTCTGGTGCTGGTCTGGTGCTGGTCTGGTGCTGGTCCGGTACTGGTCCGGTACTGGTCTGGTGCTGGTCTGGTACTGGTCTGGTGCTGGTCTGGTGCTGGTCTGGTGCTGGTGCAGGTCTCATCTCTTCTTCTCCCTCAGGGTTTTGTAGCAGCTGTGGCTCCATTTAACTTCACTGCTATTGGTGGAAACCTGGCGGGAACCCCGACTCTGATGGTGAGTGCTGGTCTCAGCTGCGGTGACGACAGATCCATGTTGTTGATGAACTGATCAGAACTTTATTGATGACGGACGAACGAACGCTTGAGGATCGACGGACTGATGCAGGTGTGTTTCAGGGGAACGTGGTTCTGTGGAAGCCCAGTGACGCCGCCATGTCTGCCAGCTACGCCGTCTACAGAGTCCTGAGGGAATGTGGTCTCCCGCCAAACATCGTCCAGTTCCTCCCGGCCGACGGCCCCGTGTTCGGAGACGCCGTCACCTCCTCGCAGCACCTGGCGGGAATCAACTTCACCGGCAGCGTCCCGTAAGAACGTCTTTACTACATCAGTAAAAACACTTTTTGTTTTCACTGTTGACGAATCATTGAAACGGACTCATCACAGAGACTGAAGCTGATTTTGTTCCTCAGAACGTTCAAGCGTCTCTGGAGACAAGTGGGACAGAACCTGGACACGTACAAGGTTTTCCCTCGACTGGCAGGAGGTGAGTACGACCTCTAGCGTTTGGAGGTCAGACCCTCCTCCGTCCTCACTCGTCCTCCTCTCAGCGTCCTGTGACTGAACGTGTCTCCTGATGCTTCCAGAGTGTGGCGGGAAGAACTTCCACTTCGTCCACGGCTCTGCGGACGTCCAGAGCGTGGTGACCGGGACGATCCGCTCTGCCTTCGAGTACGGAGGTCAGAAGTGTTCGGCGTGCTCCAGGATGTACGTGGCTGAGAGCGTGTGGCCGCAGATCAAACAAGGACTCCTGGACATCCACGGAGACATCCGAGTGGGAGACGTGAGTCCTCACTGCCCGGACTGCGTCCTCCTCTAGAACCTGTTTGACACAGAGAAACCGTTTGAATGTGTTCAGCTTCAGTTGAAGGTTTGTTTCTCTTCTTCAGCCCGTTGAAGACTTCAGCAGCTTCTTCTCCGCCGTCATCGACGACAAGGTAGAGTCTCCTCTTCACTTCCCTTCCCTCTGTTGATCTGTTCATTCCTGACGTCTCTCTCTCTCTCCTGCAGTCGTTCAGTCGCATTAAAAGGTGGCTCGATCACGCCAAGGCGTCCGCCAGTCTGAAGGTCATCGCCGGAGGTCGCTGTGACGACAGCAAGGGATACTTCGTGGAGCCGACCATCATCGAGACCACGGACCCACAGGACGCCATCATGAACGAGGTGCAGGCGCCAGCGTTGACATCCTGTCCATTACCACTCGCATAAAAACTTGATTCTTGTTGTTCTGGTTTGTTCCCTCATGGTTGATGCACTTATTGTGAGTCGCTCAATGTAATGTAATGGTGTGTGTCTGTGTGTGTGTGTGTGTGTGTGTGTGTGTGTGCTCACGTCACGTTGTTTGTGTTGTGCAGGAAATCTTTGGTCCGGTTCTGACGGTTTACGTTTATCCTGACAACGACTACAAGGAAGTTCTGCAGCTGATTGACAACACGTCACCGTTCGCTCTGACAGGAGCCGTGTTCGCTCAGGATCAGTGAGTTCACTGGGAGGTCACTGGGAGGTCAGAGGAGGTCACTGGGAGGTCAGCAGAGGTCACTGGGAGGTCAGAGGAGGTCACTGGGAGGTCACTGGGAGGTCACTGGGAGGTCAGAGGGAGGTCAGAGGAGGTCACTGGGAGGCCACTGGGAGGTCACTGGGAGGTCAGCAGAGGTCAATGGGAGGTCTGGGAGGTCAGAGGGAGGTCAGGGAAGTCACTGGGAGGTCAGAGGAGGTCACTGGGAGGTCAGAGGAGGTCAGGGAAGTCACTGGGAGGTCACTGGGAGGTCAGGGAGGTCACTGGGAGGTCAGAGGAGGTCACTGGCAGGTCAGAGGGAGGTCAGAGGGAGGTCACTGGGAGGTCACTGGGAGGTCAGAGGGAGGTCACTGGGAGGCCACTGGGAGGTCAGTAGAGGTCACTGGGAGGTCAGTGTTAGGTCACTGGAGGTCACTGGGAGGTCAGTAGAGGTCACTGGGAGGTCAGTGTTGGGTCACTGGAGGTCACTGGGAGGTCAGAGGGAGGTCACTGGAGGTCACTGGGAGGTCAGTAGAGGTCACTGGGAGGTCAGTGTTGGGTCACTGGAGGTCACTGGGAGGTCAGAGGGAGGTCACTGGGAGGTCACAGGAGGTCACTGGGAGGTCAGAGGGAGGTCAGTAGAGGTCACTGGGAGGTCAGAGGAAGGTCACAGGAGGTCACTGGGAGGTCAGAGGGAGGTCACAGGAGGTCACTGGGAGGTCAGGAAGGTCACAGGAGGTCACTGGGAGGTCAGAGGGAGGTCACAGGAGGTCACTGGGAGGTCACTGGGAGGTCTGGACAAGAGGGCGACCAGAAGGTTCTGATGTCAGATGAAAAAAGTCACTCAAACCACTTTGTTATATAATTCTAACACAGAGAAGAACAGAGACTAACACAGCTGAACCAGTAACAGGAAGTCACTCACCTGATGTAGCTACCAAAGTAAAGCAAATCAAATCATAAGGAAGCAGCTGAACCAGTAACAGGAAGTCATTCACCTGATGTAGCTACCAAAGTAAAGCAAATCAGATCATAAGAAACAGCTGAACCAGTAACAGGAAGTCACTCACCTGATGTAGCTACCAAAGTAAAGCAAATCAGATCATAAGGAAGCAGCTGAACCAGTAACAGGAAGTCACTCACCTGAAGTAGCTACCAAAGTAAAGCAAATCAAATCATAAGAAACAGCTGAACCAGTAACAGGAAGTCACTCACCTGAAGTAGCTACCAAAGTAAAGCAAATCATAAGGAAGCAGCTGAACCAGTAACAGGAAGTCATTCACCTGAAGTAGCTACCAAAGTAAAGCAAATCAAATCATAAGAAACAGCTGAACCAGTAACAGGAAGTCACTCACCTGAAGTAGCTACCAAAGTAAAGTAAATCAGATCATAAGGAAGCAGCTGAGCCAGTTTTCATCTCTGAGGGTTCTGTTCTGCAGGTCAGTGATCGATGAAGCTGCAGCTGCTTTGAGAAACGCTGCAGGAAACTACTACGTCAACGATAAGTCCACCGGCTCCGTCGTGGCCCAGCAGCCGTTTGGAGGCGCTCGAGCTTCAGGTGAGAGTCGTGACCTGGAGTGATGCTGACGCTGCTCTGTCCTCTGACCTCTGACCTCTGACCTCTGACCTCCTCTCTCCATCAAGGGACCAACGACAAACCTGGAGGTTCTCACTACGTCCTGAGGTGGACGTCTCCGCAGGTGGTGAAGCAGACCAGCGTGCCCCTCCGTGGCTGGAGCTACCCCTACATGGGCTGAGAGCCAATCAGAGCCCTCCGTCCTCCGTCCAATCGCCTGCAACCACACACAGGCTTCTCCATCATGTCTTTGCACTGGACATGAATGTGAGGACACGTCTTTGTCCACAACATCAACCCACAGAATCATCAAGTTACTGCTGAAATGATTGAATGATTAATTGATGTCTTCTGTGACATTGACCTGTTGGACGATGTCCTCATCTGAAATATTTTCACTGTTTTCTGATGTTTAACAATTCAGACAATCAAGAGGATACCAGATCATATTTGATAGATCGTTAGACAGATATATATATATCAGAAAACTAATCTATAATTAGCTTTGTTCATGAGATCAGTTTGTCTTTAACTCTGGAGCTTGCTACAATTAATATCAGACTAAAACTGTGCTGAATTACATAAAGTTAGAATGGATAGTTTGTTACATGTGAAGCTGATGATTGTATTCTATAATATTTGTTGGTTTAAATGTGAAATGTTAAAGAAGCTATGAAACATCTTTAAATCGTTTTTCTTCCGCTAACGTTTGAAACCTGTTGACAAATGTTCTGATAACGTCCAAAAGGGTCAGAGGTTATTATTCATGTTGCACTTGAATCTCGAGCTCAGACAAAAGATTTATTATATTTTCATTACTCTGATACCTTAATAACTGTAATTACACACAGATGGCTTTTGAAAATAAATATTAAATTATAAATATCGTGATTTGTTGAACTCTTTAAACACATGATGTGACTGAAGCTGTTTTCACACATGAAGTCTGGACGTGTTCCTCTCATGTTCTTCACATGTTCTTCACATGTTCTTCAGGTTCTCTGTGAGAACAAATGTGTGAGTCAGTGTCTCTGGACATGTTCTGGATCTTCTCCTGCAGCCTCCTGGTAACGTGTGACACGTGTGAGTCCATGTGAGGAACCAGCAGGACGATGTGTGGAAGCTTCCCAGAGAGCGAGTGGACGTGTGGACCAGGTTTCTAACACGTGACGTGAAACTGGAGGAACACAAAGATCTCAGGATGAAGAAGAGGAGCCGGACACGGAGAAGACGAAGACGTTGGCTATCTGATACCTTTGCTGTGTTTTTATGGTGGAAAAAGGTTTTGGTTTCCTTGTTAATCTGAACAGATCAGAGTCTATAACGACTTGTCTCCTGTGATTGCTCGTTAAGCTTCAGGAAATGTTTCTCATCCATGTAGTTATTGCTGGAGACCTTTAGTGATGGAGCACATCATGTGTCATGTGTCAGCAGCGATGTGCAGCTCTGATTCTTCTGTGTGACCTTTGACCTGCAGCTGCTTCCACAGGAGTTAACACAATGTAAAGAGGGGTCATGACTGTTGGATTCACTTTGATTAAAGTTGAATCTCTTTAGTTATAGACACATTATATTGAAATAATATAATATAATTAATATCATATAATATATATCATATTATATGATAGATCATATATGATATATCAACTATAGTTAATGTGTCCAAACAAACCTGACTCATTTTCGCTTCGCGGTTTTCCGTGAGTTTTGGACCAGCTGCGGCTCCGTCCTTGGGGGCGTTCCCAGGTTGTGTCTCTTCCTGTGGACATCAGAGGGACTCGTCTCAGCTGTCAGCCCGGAGGACAGACACCGTGACCGGCCACAGCTGCAGCAGAGGCCCGGTGACCTGAAGCTAGCGGTGCGTGCTAGCTTAGCTTCCTGTAGCTGCTGTCAGCTAACAGCTAGCAGCTAGCAGCTAACAGCTAACAGCTAACAGCTAACAGCTAACAGCCGAAGACACGGTCCGGATCAGCCGGGCTCGACCCACTGGGACCCGGGAGACCGGGCTACACCGACCGGGTGTAACTGGTTTAACTGGGAGCTAACATGCTAACAGCTGCGTTAGCTTCATAAGATACCGTGAGAACTGCCGTACTCACAGTTACTGTAGTAACTAACTGTAGTTCTGTGTGTATTAATGTATGATTGTAGTCATGTGTGTACTACAGTATTAACGGTACTCTCTCTGAAGTGTGTGTGTGTGTAGTACAGTATGACTGTAGTATTGTGTGTGTAAAGCAGTATGACTAGTACTGTGTGTGTAGTACAGTATGAGTGTAGTACTGTGTGTGTAATGCAGTATGACTGTAGTACTGTGTGTGTAATGCAGTACTGTGTGTGTAGTACAGTATGACTGTAGTACTGTGTGTAATGCAGTATGACTGTAGTACTGTGTGTGTAATGCAGTATGACTGTAGTACTGTGTGTAATGCAGTATGACTGTAGTACTGTGTGTGTAGTACAGTATGACTGTAGTACTGTGTGTAATGCAGTATGACTGTAGTACTGTGTGTGTAATGCAGTATGACTGTAGTACTGTGTGTGTAGTACAGTATGACTGTAGTACTGTGTGTGTAATGCAGTATGACTGTAGTATTGTGTGTGTAGTACAGTGTGACTGTAGTACTGTGTGTGTAGTACAGTATAACTGTAGTACTGTGTGTAGTACAGTATGACTGTAGTACTGTGTGTGTAATGCAGTATGACTGTAGTAGTGTGTTTGTGTTGCAGTATGACTGTAGGACTGTGTGTGTAATGCAGTATGACTGTAGTACTGTGTGTGTAATGCAGTATGACTAGTACTGTGTGTGTAATGCAGTATGACTGTAGTACTGTGTGTGTAATGCAGTATGGCTGTAGTAGTGTGTGTAATGCAGTATGGCTGTAGTACTGTGTGTGTAATGCAGTATGACTGTAGTATTGTGTGTGTAGTACAGTATGACTGTAGTACTGTGTGTAGTACAGTATGACTGTAGTACTGTGTGTGTAATGCAGTATGACTGTAGTATTGTGTGTGTAATGCAGTATGACTAGTATTGTGTGTAGTACAGTATGACTGTAGTACTGTGTGTGTAATGCAGTATGACTGTAGTACTGTGTGTGTAATGCAGTATGACTGTAGTATTGTGTGTGTAGTACAGTATGACTGTATTACTGTGTGTAGTACAGTATGACTGTAGTACTGTGTGTGTAATGCAGTATGACTGTAGTACTGTGTGTGTAATGCAGTATGACTGTAGTATTGTGTGTGTAGTACAGTATGACTGTAGTACTGTGTGTGTAATGCAGTATGACTGTAGTAGTGTGTGTGTTGCAGTATGACTGTAGTACTGTGTGTGTAATGCAGTATGACTGTAGTATTGTGTGTGTAATGCAGTATGTAGTACTTTGTGTAGTACAGTATGACTGTAGTACTGTGTGTAGTACAGTATGACTGTAGTACTGTGTGTGTAATGCAGTATGACTGTAGTAGTGTGTGTGTTGCAGTATGACTGTAGTACTGTGTGTGTAATGCAGTATGACTGTAGTATTGTGTGTGTAGTACAGTATGACTGTAGTATTGTGTGTGTAATGCAGTATGTAGTACTGTGTGTAGTACAGTATGACTGTAGTACTGTGTGTAGTACAGTATTAACAGTACTCTCTCTCTCTCTGTCGGGGGGGCAGCTGTCAGACAGGATGAGCTCTCGAGGAGGAGGCACCGCTTTGACTCGCCGTAACTTCAGACTGTCATCAGACAGTGACAAGGCCAGAGCTACAGGTAACACACACTCACACACACACACACACACACACACACACACACACACTCACACACACACACACACACACACACACACACTCACACACACTGCAGAGACAGTTTCATTGATCTGATTGATGTGGACAGTCGGTCCTGGGTTTGATTGACGGTTCATGTGCTGCGACTCTTTAGCTTCAGTGGGTTCTTCATGAAATAGACGGAGCCACACTATCACTGTGCGTGTGCTTGTTGTGTGTTTCTGTTGTGTGCGTGTGTTAACAGTAAACTGTGTGTTTCTCTGTTGTCAGGTATCGTGAATGAGAAGCTGCTCAGTGATTATCTCCATCACGTGTTTCCTTCAACCAATCATGGACCAGCAGTCGCCTCGCTCAGGTAACATCCGTCAATCATCCATCCTGGAGAGGAACAGCTGGTTGTTGCCGTGAACAACAGAGCCACCATCACTGTTGCTATGGTTACGCTGCTGGTCTCGCTTCAGCTTGAAAACTTTGTGTTTCAGTCTGAACAGAAACTGAGACTTTAGTAAACCATGACTCAGACGTTCTCCTCCTGATTGGTTCTCATCAGTCACATGACCCGACTAACACTTCCTGTCAGTAGCACTTCCTGTCAGTAGCACTTCCTGTCAGTAGCACTTCCTGTCAGTAACACTTCCTGTCAGTAGCACTTCCTGTCAGTAGCACTTCCTGTCAGTAGCACTTCCTGTCAGTAACACTTCCTGTCAGTAACACTTCAACCTCTTCGTCGCTCAGAGAAAAGAAATCCCTGCTCCGACTCTTCACCTTCACTTCTGTTACTAAGCAACCAGCTGCAGAGACAATCTACTTCCTGTTTACACCATTACATTATTACACTTCATTTAGCTGACGCTTTTATCCAAAGCGACTTACAATAAGTGCATTCAACCCTGAGGGTACAAACCAAGAACAACAAGAATCAAGACAGTAAAATTTCTTCGAAATAAAGCAAAACTACAGAGTGCTATAAGTAAGTTACATCTTAGTGCTACCAAAGTGTTAGTTTTCAAAAGTGGTTATTTTTTTTTTATTTTTTTTTTTATTCAAGGTACAGTCTGAAGAGGTGTGTTTTTAGTTTTCGGCGAAAGATGTGTAAACTTTCAGATGTCCGGATGTCGAGTGGGAGCTCATTCCACCATTTAGGAGCCAGGACAGAAAACAGTCGTGAAGTTGACGAGTGTTTAGCAGTGAAGGAGCAACGAGTCGATTAGCTGAAGCAGAGCGGAGTGAACGTGCTGGTGTGTAGTGTTTGACCAGGTCCTGGATGTAAACTAGACCTGATCTGTTCACAGAATGGTACGCGAGTACTAGTGTTTTGAACCGGATGCGGGCAGCCACTGGGAACCAGTGTAGGGAGCGGAGGAGTGTGAGTGAATTTAGGTTAAAAACCAGTCGAGCTGCTGCATTCTGGATGAGCTGCAAAGATCGGATGGCAGTAGCAGGTAGACCTGCCAGGAGGGGGGGGCAGTAGTCTAGGCGTGAGATGACACCACATGACCTGTGTATGTCAACAGTCATGTGACACTTGTCTGGAAAAAGGTGGATTAAGTTTTAAACCGTACACATGTGGGTGGAGCCTGTGAACTCTGAGACACACACATGGTTTGTGTTGTTGCTTGATACAACATTGTTCTCACACACATGTTCATGACCTACACACACACACTGATCAATATATATCGTGCGTTCACTGTAAATAACTGAGCTGTTTGTGACAGAAGTATGTGGACACACTGTAGTTTGTGTGTGTGGTAAACTGTCCCGTCAGAGACTGTTGTTGTTTTGCTTTGATGAAGTGTTGAGCAACAGAGTGAGTGTGTGTGTGTGTGTGTGTGTGTGTGAGACTAGTGTTTCACTGGCCTTTTCCCTTAAGCCGGACAGATTCATGTTACCTTCAGCCGCTCTATACATAGACACACACACACACACACACACACACACACACACACACACACACACACACACACACACACACACACACACACACACACACACACACACACACACACACACACACACACACACACACACACACACACACACACACACACACACACACACACACACACACACACACACAGTTAAGCAGGTTGAGTTTCACATGTTGTCAGATCCTTTTAAAAATAAGTGACACAGATTGAGTTGTTGTGCGACTCTGGTTCTTCAGCCTGAACTGAACCACTCGTCTCTGTGTCATCACACAAATAGACACAGACCTCAGGGATCATCAGGGACGCTACAGACAGCCTGCTCTGTCTCTCTGTCTGTAGCTACAGACATCCTGCTCTCTATCTGTAGCTACAGACATCCTGCTCTCTGTCTGTAGCTACAGCCTCTGTCTGTCTGTCTGTAGCTACAGACAGCCTGCTCTCTGTCTGTAGCTACAGCCTCTGTCTGTCTGTCTGTAGCTACAGCCTCTGTCTGTCTGTCTGTAGCTACAGACATCCTGCTCTCTGTCTGTAGCTACAGCCTCTGTCTGTCTGTCTGTAGCTACAGCCTCTGTCTCTCTGTCTGTAGCTACAGACATCCTGCTCTCTGTCTGTAGCTACAGACATCCTGCTCTCTGTCTGTAGCTACAGCCTCTGTCTGTAGCTACAGCCTCTGTCTCTCTGTCTGTAGCTACAGACATCCTGCTCTGTCTCTCTGTCTGTAGCTACAGACATCCTGCTCTGTCTCTCTGTCTGTAGCGTCCCTGATGATCCCTGAGGTCTGTGAGTCATGTTTAAAGTTTTTTGTGGTTCTTGTTCATCAGAGGGACCCTGTTCCCATGGAAACCATGGTTTACTGACAACACATGTTGTATGAAGAAAGTGTATTTGACCTCCTATCCTCTTCTCCCTCTCTTCTCCTCTTCTCCCTCTCCTCTCCTCTCCTCTCCTCTCCTCTCCTCTCCTCTCCTCTCCTCTCCTCTCCTCTCCTCTCCTCTCCTCTCCTCTCCTCTCCTCTCCTCTCCTCTCCTCTCCTCTCCTCTCCTCTCCTCTCCTGCTCTCCTCCTCTCCTCTCCTCTTCGTCGTTGTCCTCCTCCTCTCTTCTTCTCTCCTCTCCTCTCTCCTCTTCTTCCTCCTCGTCGTTGTCCTCCTCCTCCTCCTCTCTTCTCCTCCCTCCTCTTCTCCCTCTCCTCTCCTCTCCTCTCCTCTCCTCTCCTCTCCTCTCCTCTCCTCTCCTCTCCTCTCCTCTCCTCTCCTCTCCTCTCCTCTCCTCTCCTCCTCTCCTCTTCTCCCTCTCCTCTCCTCTTCTCTTCGTCGTTGTCCTCCTCCTCTCTTCTCCTCTTCTCTCCTCTCCTCTCTCCTCTCCTGCTCTCCTCTCTCCTCTTCTCCCTCTCCTCTCCTCTCCTCTTCGTCGTTGTCCTCCTCCTCTCTTCTTCTCTCCTCTCCTCTCTCCTCTTCTTCCTCCTCGTCGTTGTCCTCCTCCTCCTCCTCTCTTCTCCTCCCTCCTCTTCTCCCTCTCCTCTCCTCTCCTCTCCTCTCCTCTCCTCTCCTCTCCTCTCCTCTCCTCTCCTCTCCTCTCCTCTCCTGCTCTCCTCCTCTCCTCTTCTCCCTCTCCTCTCCTCTCCTCTTCTCTTCGTCGTTGTCCTCCTCCTCTCTTCTCCTCTTCTCTCCTCTCCTCTCTCCTCTTCTTCCTCCTCCTCTCCTCTTCGTCGTTGTCCTCCTCCTCTCTTCTCCTCCCTCCTCTTCTTCCTCCTCCTCTCCTCTCCTCTTCGTTGTTGTCCTCCTCCTCCTCTCCTCCTCCTCCTCCTCTCAGGAAGCCTCTTGGTTTCCAGGATCTTGGTGGCCACCTTGAGAACCTTCTGGCTGAAGAAGAACCTTCAGAGGAGATCAGAGGTAAGTTAAAAACAGATTATTCTCTTCTTCTTCATCAACATGATTCAGATCCACTGAACGTGTGGTTGTAGCGTGTCGTTGTAACGTGTCGTTGTAGCGTGTCGTTGTAACGTGTCGTTGTAGCGTGTCGTTGTAACGTGTTGTTGTAGCGTGTCGTTGTAGCGTGTTGTTGTAGTGTGTCTTTGTAGCGTGTTGTTGTAACGTGTCGTTGTAACGTGTTGTTGTAGCGTGTCTTTGTAGCGTGTTGTTGTAACGTGTCGTTGTAACGTGTTGTTGTAGTGTGTCTTTGTAGCGTGTTGTTGTAACGTGTCGTTGTAGCTTGTTGTTGTAGCGTGTCGTTGTAACGTGTTGTTGTAGTGTGTCTTTGTAGCGTGTTGTTGTAACGTGTCGTTGTAACGTGTTGTTGTAGTGTGTCTTTGTAGCGTGTTGTTGTAACGTGTCGTTGTAGCTTGTTGTTGTAGCGTGTCGTTGTAACGTGTTGTTATAACGTGTCGTTGTAGCGTGTTGTTGTAGCGTGTTGTTGTAGTGTGTCTTTGTAACGTGTCGTTGTAACGTGTCGTTCTAACGTGTGTGTGTCTGTGTGTGTGCGATCAGATCAGCCTGTGGACGGGCGTCTGGGACCTCAGCCGGTGGTCCTGGATCACACCAGTGGATTTGAGGGTCTCCTGTTTGTGGACGACGACCTGCTCGGGGTGAGATGATGATGATGATGATGATGATGATGATGATGATGATGATGATGATGATGATGATGATGATGATGATGATGATGATGATGATGATGATGATCCTGGACCTGAAGACCCCGTGTGTCTTCTGCATGAACCATGTTTCTAATGTTATGTGTCTTCAGGTCATAGGTCACAGCAACTTCAGCTCCATCAGAGCCACCACTTGTGTTTATAAAGGTAACACGCTCTATTCTGTGGTCATGTGACCCTCATATCACATGATTCAGTTTTCAGTGTCACACACAGATGTGACTCTCTCTCTCTCTCTCTCTCTGCAGGGAAGTGGGCGTACGAGGTTCTGATCTCGTCACAGGGTCTGATGCAGATCGGCTGGTGTACGCTGAACTGTCGCTTTAACCAGGAGGTACACAATACAGAGTGTGCATCATGTGTACAACTGTGTGTGTGTACATATATATGTAACTGTGTGTGTTCCTGTCAGGAGGGTGTAGGTGACACACCTGATTCTTATGCGTACGATGGAAACAGAGTGAGGAAGTGGAACGTGACGACCACAAACTACGGGAAGGTGAGATCACACCTGAGCGTCTACATACGCATTGTTTCTGCTTCGTACAACTATACACACACACACACACACACCCCCCCACACACACACACACACACCCCCACACCCCCACACACACACACCCCCACACACACACATGATGGCTGATGTTCCCTCTCAGTCGTGGGCGGCAGGAGACATCGTCAGCTGTCTGATCGACCTGGACGAAGGAACCATCACATTCTGCTTGTAAGAAAACATTTTATTCATTTATTTATATGTTATATTCAATTCAATGTGATTTGTTCAGCACCAAATCATAATATAGATTATCTCAAGGCACTTTACATAAAAGGTCAAAAAAAAAAAAAAATAAATAAAAAATAACTTTCAGAAAAGTATTTATTCATTTATAAACGTGAGATGTTAATCTGTGATCTGATTATGCTAAGCTAACAGTTCCCCTTGTTTCCAGTCTTTATGCTAAGCTAACAGTTCCCCTTGTTTCCAGTCTTTATGCTAAGCTAACCGTTCCCTGTCCTCAGGAATGGACAGTCTCTGGGCACAGCCTTCACCAACATAAAGACGGGACCGGGCGTGGCCTACTTTCCTTCCATCAGTTTGTCCTTTAAAGAGTCCGTGGCGTTTAACTTCGGCAGCCGGCCGCTGAGATATCCTTCACTGTGTGTGTGTGTGTGTTAATGTGTGTGTTTGACCTCTGACCCTCATGCATGTGCATCAGCTCAGTGTGTCTGTCTTTAACGAGCACGTGTGCACGTATCCTGTGGACGGTTACCTGCCGCTGCAGAACCCTCCGACCTCTGACCTGCTGAAAGCTCACAAGCTGCTTGGATACATCAAGAACGTCCTCTGCAGCGCCATCGACACTCAGGTCCGTCCCCATGTCTCTGTGTCTCCATCTTACCCTCGTCTTTGTCCTCTGAGCTTAATGTCTCTGTGACCTCTGACCCTGACGTCTCTTTGTCCTCTGAGTTTAATGTCTCTGTGTCTCCATCTTACCCTCGTCTTTGTCCTCTGACCTTAATGTCTCTGTGACCTCTGACCCTGACGTCTCTTTGTCCTCTGACCTTAGTGTCTCTGTGACCGCTGACCCTGACGTCTCTTTGTCCTCTGACCTTAATGTCTCTGCGACCTCTGACCCTGACGTCTCTTTGTCCTCTGACCTTAGTGTCTCTGTGACCGCTGACCCTGACGTCTCTTTTTCCTCTGAGCTTAATGTCTCTGTGACCTCTGACCCTGACGTCTCTTTGCCCTCTGACCTCAATGTCTTTGTGACATCGGACTGTAATGTCTCTGTGACCTCTGACCCTGATGTCTCTATGTTCTCTGACCTTAATGTCTCTGTGACCTCTGACCCTGACGTCTCTTTGTCCTCTGACCTTAGTGTCTCTGTGACCTCTGACCCTGACGTCTCTTTGCCCTCTGAGCTTAATGTCTCTGTGACCTCTGACCCTGACGTCTCTTTGCCCTCTGAGCTTAATGTCTCTGTGACCTCTGACCCTGACGTCTCTTTGTCCTCTGACCTTAGTGTCTCTGTGACCTCTGACCCTGACGTCTCTTTGTCCTCTGACCTTAGTGTCTCTGTGTCTCCATCTTACCCTCATCTTTGTCCTCTGAGGTTAATGTCTCTGTGACCTCTGACCCTGACGTCTCTTTGTCCTCCGACCTTAATGTCTGTGTGACCTCTGACCCTGACGTCCTTGTGTCCTCTCTGCAGGAGGACAGGCTGCTGGAGACGGATTGTGCGATGTGGAGTCTTCATGGAGAACCCACAGTCCTCGTCACTCTGGCTCACATCTTCAACCACTTTGCTCCTCTCATGGTGAAAACCCTCCTCCATCTTGTATTGACCGGTTGTCTCTGGTGATTGTGATGAGACCACGTCTTCAGAACAGGGACAAACTGTCTCTGTTGTCCTTGGGATTTCATCATGATCCCATCCGACATGTCTCCAGTGGTTAAGGTTGTGTATCTCCCTGTCCTCAGTGTAAGGTGTACCTGGTGGAGGACGTGCTGATGAACTTCCTGTTGGGGATTCTGGAGGGAGGAGGTTCAGTGGATGAACATCCACTGATACAACAACTACTGGACCTGTTCTGGCTGCTGATGGAGGTAACACACACACACACAGACAGACACACACACACACAGACAGACACACACACACACAGACACACACACACGCATAGACACGCACACAGAGGTAGACATGGAGGACAGGGAGCAGGAAGTGGATCAGGATCAGTGTGAAGGTAAGAGTAAGGTCGACAGTGACCGGAGGAGGGCGTGGCCTGTGCAGGTGATTTAATTCTGAAGGTGATTTAATCAAATCTGTTTTCAGTGGAGATGATGTCAGTTTTTTTAATCTATTAATGTATTATTAATTTATTGATTTATTGATTTGTGCTTTAAGAATGTCTGTCCCTCTCTCTCTCTCTCTCTCTCTCTCTCTCTCTCTCTCTGTCTCTGTCTCTCTCTCTCTCTCTCTCTCTCTCTCTCTCTTCTCTCTCTCTCTCTCTCTCTCTCTCTCTCTCTCTCTCTCCCTCTCCCTCTCCCTCTCCCTCTCCCTCTCCCTCTCCCTCTCCCTCTCTCTCTCTCTCTCTCTCTCTCTCCCTCTCTCTCTCTCTCTCTCTCTCTCTCTCTCTCTCTCTCTCTCTCTCTGTCTCTCTACCTCTCTCTCTCTCTCTCTCTCTCTCTCTCTCTCTCTCTGTCTCTCTGAAGGACTATGAAGTGAACGAGTGTCTGAAGCAGTTGATGATGTCACTCCTCAGAGCCTATCGGTTCTCTCCCATCATCCCGGACCTCGGCTTCCAGGTAAGAACAAGCAGGTGAGCAGGTCCAGGACCAAACCTGAGACAGAGGACAGGGGTGGACAGAGGACAGGGTTGGTCAGAGGACAGATGTGGACAGAAGACAGGGTTGGTCAGAGGACAGATGTGGACAAAGGACAGGGATGGACAGAGGATAGTTATGGACAGAGGACAGATGTGGACAGAGGATAGTTATGGACAGAGGACAGGGTTGGTCAGAGGACAGATGTGGACAGAAGACAGGGTTGGTCAGAGGACAGATGTCGACAGAAGACAGGGTTGGTCAGAGGACAGATGTGGACAGAGGACAGGGATGGACAGAGGATAGTTATGGACAGAGGACAGATGTGGTGAGAGGACAGATGTGGTGAGAGGAGAGATATGGACAGAGGACAGGGTTGGTCAGAGGACAGGGTTGGTCAGAGGATAGTTATGGACAGAGGACAGGGTTGGTCAGAGGACAGATGTGGACAGAGGACAGATGTGGTGAGAGGAGAGATGTGGACAGAGGACAGGGTTGGTCAGAGGACAGGTGTGGTGAAAGGACAGATGTGGACAGAGGACAGGGATGGACAGACCACAGGGTTGGTCAGAGGATAGTTATGGACAGAGGACAGGGTTGGTCAGAGGACAGATGTGGACAGAGGACAGATGTGGTGAGAGGAGAGATGTGGACAGAGGACAGGGTTGGTCAGAGGACAGGTGTGGTGAAAGGACAGATGTGGACAGAGGACAGGGATGGACAGAGGACAGGGTTGGTCAGAGGACAGGGTTGGTCAGAGGACAGGGTTGGTCAGAGGACAGGGTTGGTCAGAGGACAGATGTGGTGAGAGGACAGATGTGGTGAGAGGACAGGGATGGACAGAGGACAGGGTTGGTCAGAGGACAGGGTTGGTCAGAGGACAGGGTTGGTCAGAGGACAGATGTGGTGAGAGGACAGATGTGGACAGAGGACAGGGATGGACAGAGGACAGTTGTGGACAGAGGACAGATGTGGACCTGGACCCGTGAGCTGTAGTCTGTGGCAGTTGATTATTGGAAGTCTCAGTGTGAGACAGACGATGTCCCCGGGTGTTTCAGATCCACTACCTGCGTCTGACCACGGCCGTCCTGCACCATGAGAAGTCCAGGAAGTACCTGCTCAACAACGTCTTATATCCTCTTATACAACTTTAATTATATAACCTTTAACACTCTATAGACCTATCAGACAGTTTGTCTTTAACACTGATTCACGTTCGACGTCCTGCGATCAGTCGTCTTCTTCTACATCAAGACT
>NC_083639.1:32348589-32353589 GCF_963576545.1 Limanda limanda
CCACCTGAGCTCAGCGTCTGCAGAGACAGACACGTTCCAGCTGGAAGACGAGGTCGTCAGGGGATGACCAGCAGACACAGGATGTGGAAACAACACGAATGAATCTCTGAAATATGAAAGATATTAAATAATCAGACCTTTTGCTTTAAAGACGTTCGATCGATGGGAAAATGATAAAAGATGAACATGTGTCATGAATCTACATCGTTGTACTTTATGTAGCACTGAGTCTGTGGACTTTGATCATCAGGACCTTCTTCCTGTCTCCTGCAGATGGTTGTGGTTTCAGACGACGTCCATGAATACGCTGTGGCGCTGAAGGACACGGAGGAGAAGATCGCTCGCTGCCCCGCACGAGTGAGTCCTGTTTCCATCTGTGAACATAAAACTGAGTCCAGTGAGAACCAGTGAGAGCCAGTGAGAACCAGCGAGAGCCAGCGAGAGCCAGCGAGAGCCAGCGAGAGCCAGCGAGAGCCAGCGAGAACCAGTGAGAGCCAGTGAGAGCCAGTGAGAGCCAGTGAGAGCCAGTGAGAGCCAGTGAGAGCCAGTGAGAGCCAGCGAGAGCCAGTGAGAACCAGTGAGAACAAGTAGCCAGTGAGAGCCAGTGAGAACAAGTAACCAGTGAGAGCCAGCGAGAGCAAGCGAGAGCCAGTGAGAGCCAGTGAGAGCCAGTGAGAGCCAGTGAGAGCCAGTGAGAGCCAGTGAGAGCCAGTGAGAGCCAGTGAGAGCCAGTGAGAACCAGTGAGAGCCAGTGAGAGCCAGTGAGAACCAGTGAGAGCCAGTGAGAGCCAGTGAGAACCAGCGAGAGCCAGCGAGAGCCAGTGAGAACCAGTGAGAGCCAGTGAGAACAAGCGAGAACAAGCGATAACAAGCGAGAATAAACGAGAACAAGCGATAACCAGCGAGAACAAGCGAGAATAAGCGAGAACCAGCGAGAACCAGAGAGAACCAGTGAAAACAGAGACATGTGACCTGTGACATGTGACATGTGACATGTGACATGTGACCTGTGACCTGTGACCTCTGACCTGTGACCTGTGTCTGTCTGGTAAACTGGTCCTGCTGGTGTGTCCCTCAGAGATCAGACATCCTGGACGAGCTGCAGAAGAGTCAGAAGGTTTTCTCAGAGAAGCTGAATCACCTCAGCAGGAGACTGGCCTGGATCAACGCCACCATCTACTCCAAGGTCATCATCTCATCATGTCATCACACTCATCATCTCATCATCACACCATCTCATCATCTCATTATCTCATCATCTCATCATCTCATCCTCTCATCATCTCATCATCTCATCACACTCATCATGTCATCACACTCATCATCTCATCATCTCATCATCACACCATCTCATCATCTCATCATCTCATCCTCTCATCATCTCATCATCTCATCACACTCATCATCTCATTATCTCATCATCTCATCATCTCATCATCTCATCATCTCATCATCTCATCCTCTCATCATCTCATCATCTCATCATCTCATCTCATTATCTCGTCACACTCATCTCATCACACTCATCTCATCACACTCATCATCTCATCACACTCATCATCTCATCACACTCATCTCATCACACTCATCATCTCATCACACTCATCTCATCACACTCATCATCTCATCACACTCAACACTCATCACACTCAACACTCATCACACTCATCATCTCATCACACTCATCACACTCATCATCTCATCACACTCATCATCTCATCACACTCAACACTCATCACACTCATCATCTCATCACACTCATCTCATCACACTCATCACACTCATCATCTCATCACACTCATCACACTCATCATCTCATCACACTCATCACACTCATCATCTCATCACACTCATCTCATCACACTCAACACTCATCACACTCATCATCTCCTCACACTCATCATCTCATCACACTCATCATCTCATCACACTCAACACTCATCACACTCATCATCTCATCACACTCATCTCATCACACTCATCACACTCATCATCTCATCACACTCATCACACTCATCACACCCATCACACTCAACACTCATCACACTCATCATCTCATCATCTCATCACACTCATCATTTCATCATCTCATCATCTCATCTCATCATCTCATCTCATCATCTCATCACACTCATCACACTCATAATCTCATCTCATCATCTCATCTCATCACACTCATCATCTCATCATCTCATCTCATCATCTCATCACACTCATCACGCTCATCATCTCATCTCATCACACTCATCACACTCATCACACTCATCATCTCATCATCTCATCATCTCATCACACTCATCATTTCATCATCTCATCACACACATCTCTCATCACACTCATCCCTGTGTGTGTGTGTGTGTGTGTGTGTGTGTGTGTGTGTGTGTGTGTGTGTGTGTGTGTGTGCAGGAGAAGATGCTGGATGTGTACTGGCTGCTGTGCGTGTGCATTCGCACCATCGAACACGCAGACAACACGGGCTCCTTGTTCGCCTTCACTCCTGAGTTCTACCTCAACGTGGCCATGAACGCTTACAGCGCCCTGAAGAACTACTTCAGCCCCGCCAACAGCATGGAGGAGCTCCCAGGTGACACAGAGGTCAAATGTGTGAAAGGTCACCTGTAAGGTCACCTGGTCCCTAGGTGACAGTAGAACAGCATGTGCCTATCAGATGAGTCATCACACGAGACAGGGCTGCTGCTGTTCCTAATATTCTGAGCCTTCAAATCACTGAGGACAGACTGTAGCAGCAGCAGCTTTGTCATCGTGTCTCATCAGGTATCAAACACTGTGAAGTTCAAGTGACATCACTTCCTGTTTGTCACACTCACCTTCCTGTTTGAGCTCATGTTCATTACGACAGATTTAATGTTTGTCGCCTTCTTCTCTTCAGGTTACGAAGAGACGCTGACTCAGCTGGCTGCCATCCTCGCCAAGCACTTTGCTGACCCACGCATCGTCGGAACAGGTTACACACACACAACCACACACACACACAACCACACACACACACAACCACACACACACACAACCACACACACACAACCACACACACACAACCACACACACACACAACCACACACACAACCACACACACACAACCACACACACAACCACACACACACACAACCACACACACACACAACCACACACACACAACCACACACACAACCACACACACAACCACACACACAACCACACACACACAACCACACACACACAACCACACACAACCACACACACACACAACCACACACACACAACCACACACACACAACCACACACACAACCACACACACACACAACCACACACACACAACCACACACACAACCACACACACACAACCACACACACACACAACCACACACACACACAACCACACACACACACAACCACACACACACACAACCACACACACAACCACACACACACACAACCACACACACACAACCACACACACACAACCACACACAACCACACACAACCACACACACAACCACACACACAACCACACACACAACCACACACACACAACCACACACACAACCACACACACACACAACCACACACACAACCACACACACACACAACCACACACACACAACCACACACAACCACACACAACCACACACACACACAACCACACACACACACAAGCCACACACACACACACAACCACACACACACACAACCACACACAACCACACACACACACAACCACACACACACACAACCACACACACACACACAACCACACACACACACACAACCACACACACACACACAACCACACACACACTTTGGGTATGGACTCTAACGTGTTGTATTTAACGTCTCTTCCCTCAGACATTAAAGATTCTCTGATGCAGGCCCTCGCCAGCTACGTCTGTTACCCACAATCCCTCAGGGCGGTGGAGCGGATCCCAGAGGAGCAGTGAGTGTCACAGCTTCAGCCGCTTGTTTTCACTGTTCAAACACATGAATCAGTCATGTTCCAAGTTGAATCCGCTGTCTCTCTGTTCACTCTTCATTTCTCTCTCACTATGAAACACATCCTGGGAGTTTCACACCTGAGTCTCTGTGTTTTCTCTGTTTGACGATTCAGCGTCCAATCAGAAAGCTTCTGTAATTTTGAACTTCCTCCCAGTGACTATGAGTTCTGGCAGTTAGCGCCCGGTACAACTCATGGTCACTGTCGAGGGCAGCGATTGGCTGATTGGTTTTAAACGACCAATCAGCATCCACGATCTGAGTCCCATCTGATCTGATTACAGACGAGTCGCCATGATGAGGAACCTGCTGGCTCCGTATGAACAGAGACCGTGGGCCCAGACCAACTGGATCCTGGTCCGCCTGTGGAGGGTGAGACACACAACCACACAACCACACAGCCACACAGCCACACACAACCACACAACCACAACCACACACAAACACACACAAACACACTCAACCACACACAACCACAACCACACACAACCACACACAACCACACAACCACACACAACCACACACAAACACACACACAACCACACAACCACACAACCACAACCACACACAAACACACACAAACACACTCAACCACACACAACCACAACCACACACAACCACACACAACCACACAACCACACACAACCACACACAAACACACACAAACACACACACAACCACACAACCACACAACCACAACCACACACAAACACACACAAACACACTCAACCACACACAACCACAACCACACACAACCACACACAACCACACAACCACACACAACCACACACAAACACACACAAACACACACAACCACACACAACCACACAACCACACACAACCACACACAAACACACACAAACACACACAACCACACACAACCACAACCACACACAACCAAACAACCGCAACCACACACACACACACACACACAACCTAACATAACCAGAACCACAACCACACACAATCACAAACACAACCACGCACACAACCACAACCACACAACCGCAAC
>NC_083639.1:32358589-32368589 GCF_963576545.1 Limanda limanda
GAACAGAGTGACAGCAGAGAAGAACCTGTTTGATCGTGTTGTCAACTTAAGACTTCCAGGTACACACACACACACACACACACACACACACACACACACACACACACACACACACACACACACACACACTTAGAGTGTGTCAAGTTGAACCGTGTTGTGTATGTCTCTGTCTTGTTGCAGGTCTGGAGAGTGTCGATCATTATCCGATCCTCGTTGCTGTCACAGGGATCCTGGTTCGGGTCCTGGTGGACGGAGACAGACAGGGGTGAGTCTGAGCTGATGTTTTTACCCATGATGCACCTGAGTGCTGGTGGTTCTGTGATTGGTCTGCGCTGAACCTCAGTCAGACCTGGGGCGAAGCGTCTGTGGTTGTGTCAGTGACGTTAACAGTTGATCGGGTCTGACATGGATGTAAACTGAAGCTTTACTGGTTGGTGTGGTGTAGAACCAGTTGGTAGAGACTCTAGTGTGTCTGTGGCTGTGTGTTGTGTTGTTGTGAACACATGTGCACAGCTCAGTTTCCATCTGAATCCACAGCAGCGCTCTGATATTCATGAGTTTTCAGTTGTGGATTAAATTGTAACTTTTCACACGTCTTCTGCTGCAGATTCTCTCGCTCGTGAGCTGAGTGAGAGCAGGCGTCCAATCAGCAGCCTCCGGCTCTCAGCTCGTCTCATGTTCACGCACTGCTGCCTGCTATAAGAACTTCAACCACTAGAGGGCGCTCAAATGTTTGCATGTGATTACTCAGGAAATGATTTACCCAACCAACTGGATTCATGCAAAACTGAAATTCATTAACCTCTCCAGCAGGGGTCACTGTCAGCCTCACAGTTCACTCACTCTGCCTCTCTGTGACTCACTTCTTTATTTTCACTGTATTTCATCTGTCAATCATCCTCACACACCCCCTCCTCCCCCTGTTCACAATGGTGTTATTACAGCCCCCCCCCCCTACACTGTAGAAAGTCATGGTGCTAATTATGGTCCCTAAACTCGGGCTGAACGACCGGAGCAGCAGCTGGAAGCCTCTCACAGATTAGATTGGGACTGAGGCTAATAAGCTTAGCAGCGATGGAGCACGACGGCCTCGGCTCGGTTGTTGTTGCTCGACCTGCTGTGAGGTTTATTGTCGTCTCTCAGCTGGAGAGCAGTGAGACGAAGGTTTCTCCCTCCGTGGTCACGACGTTACCTCAGAGATCAGACGTGTTCCTGTATGATCAGAGGAGGAGACAGGATGATAACACATTCTGTTTGTCAGGAAGGACGATCGATGATGAAAGACGAGTCAGTCACGTTGAATAAAAACATTTAGATGATGATTTATTGATAAGCACAGAGACAGAGTTTCACATTATGCAGTGTTTGTGTTAGCCAGCACGCTGAGATGTTTCTGAAACAACAAGACGCCACAAAGAGAAGAACAGCAACAGGAAACACACAATAACATCTCCACCGGTCGGCACATGGAGCTGAGCAACAAGAAGAAGCCTGGAGACCACACACATTAAAGGGATAGTTCACCAAAAAATGAAACTTCCTTCAATACCTCTCACCACTGTGATGGTGGGGGGGAGGGGTGAACACATCTGGAGTTTCAGGGGAATCTGAAGTAACTGGCGACCGATTCTTCATACCTTATAAAACAGAAAAAACATAACATGCTTCCATCCTGCTCCTGTGGTGTCAATGTCCACAAGCCCCGCCCTTCATATTCCACTGGAAACAAGTCATTAGTCACAAGTCATTTACTCCGAGTTGAAAATCCACTTCCAGCACGTTCGTGTTCTCACAGAAACCAGAAGATCACACACTGATCAAGGCTTTAGACGCCACAGAAGCAGAGTGGAGGCGTGTTCTGTTCTGTTGCTTTATTACTTCTGAAGAATCGGTCACCTCCTGTGGAGGTCTGCTCTGATTGGTCAACGGCTCCACTCTGCTCTGATTGGTCAACGGCTCCACTCTGCTCTGATTGGTCAACGGCTCCACTCTGCGCTGATTGGTCAACGGCTCCCCTCTGCTCTGATTGGTCAACGGCTCCCCTCTGCTCTGATTGGTCAACGGCTCCACTCTGCTCTGATTGGTCAGCAGTCACGCGATGATGCTATATGACGTTTCTGTGGCTCGCTGTTGAGCGCTGTGGTTAACGTACTGGTCGCCATAGCAACCTAACCATGTGTTGACAACCATTTGTTTGTTTGTTTGCATCATTTGTGTGTTCAAGTTTTGATTTACAAATATTAGAAATGCTCCGGCTGCTTCCTGTTGGGCCTCCGCCACAATAAAAGCCACAATAAAGAACATTCATATGTGAGAGGTGGAGTCGAGAGAACGAGTCAGTGTCGAATAAGGTTTTTAAAGATAATTTGTATTAATAACAAAAAAAACTTTTATTATTGATATTTAACAGTTATAAAAATCTGAATCTAGTTTTTAATTGTAAACCTACAAGTTTAAATGATTAATCTGTTGGTTTGAAAAAAGTCATATATGTAAATACTGACATGAACATGTGTAATCCGATTACAATCAGGTACTTAGCTGATGATGTCACAGACTTTGTGACCTCACCTCTTCACGTGGTTAATGAATTGACCTTTAACCTTCTGTCACGTGACAACAGGTATTTATACACTTTTAGTTACTTTATTAATTTCACTCGTTCATTGTGTTTTGTTGTATTCGTCGCCTCGTTTCTGATTGGTTCACACAGAGCTTCAGTCACATGAAAGGCTGGGGGGGGGGTTGAAGTCAATCAGCCGGAAGACAGTTTACTGTTTCCTGCTCTGCTCTGATTGGACAAACAAATATCACTTCAATTACACACAGATTGATGTTTGTATAGCTGTGTGTGTGTGTTTGTGTGTCGCTGTCGACTCCGCAGCAGATTAATTCCGGGAGTCAGAGAGCCAGACGAGGATAGAGAGATTCAGGAAGAAGGAGAGAGTAGAGAGGAGACAGAGAGGTCTGAGGGGAGGAGAGGATTCAAACAGAGGGAGGAAGAGAGGAGATAGGAAGAGGAGGGGGGAGAGGAGAGAGGAGGAAACAGGAATAAGAGAGGAAAGAGGAGGAGAGGAGAGATGGAGGCGTGAAGGGTTAGGAGTCAGAGAGCCAGACGAGGAGAGAGAGATTCAGGAAGAAGGAGAGAGGAGAGAGAGAGGTCTGAGGGGAGGAGAGGATTCAAACAGAGGGAGAAAGAGAGGCGAGAGGAAGAGGAGGAAACAGGAGGAAGAGGAGGAAACAGGAAGAAAAGAGGAGAGAGGAAGAGGAGGACAGGAGAGATGGAGGCGTGAAGGGTTAGGAGTCAGAGAGCCAGACGAGGAGAGAGAGATTCAGGAAGAAGGAGAGAGGAGAGAGAGAGGTCTGAGAGGAGGATAGGATTCAAACAGAGGGAGGAAGAGAGGAGAGAGGAAGAGGAGGAAACAGGAAGAAAAGAGGAGAGAGGAAGAGGAGGAAACAGGAAGAAAAGAGGAGAGAGGAAGAGGATGACAGGAGAGATGGAGGCGTGAAGGGTTAGGAGTCAGAGAGCCAGACGAGGAGAGAGAGATTCAGGAAGAAGGAGAGAGGAGAGAGAGAGGTCTGAGGGGAGGAGAGGATTCAAACAGAGGGAGAAAGAGAGGCGAGAGGAAGAGGAGGAAACAGGAGGAAGAGGAGGAAACAGGAAGAAAAGAGGAGAGAGGAAGAGGAGGACAGGAGAGATGGAGGCGTGAAGGGTTAGGAGTCAGAGAGCCAGACGAGGAGAGAGAGATTCAGGAAGAAGGAGAGAGGAGAGAGAGAGGTCTGAGGGAAGGAGAGGATTCAAACAGAGGGAGAAAGAGAGGAGAGAGGAAGAGGAGGAAACAGGAGGAAGAGAGGAAGAGGAGGAAACAGGAGGAAGAGAGGAGAGAGAGAGGTCTGAGGGGAGGAGAGGATTCAAACAGAGGGAGAAAGAGAGGAGAGAGGAAGAGGAGGGGGAGAGGAGAGAGAGATTCAGGAAGAAGGAGAGAGGAAAGAGAGAGGTCTGAGGGAAGGAGAGGATTCAAACAGAGGGAGGAAGATAGGAAGAGGAGGGGGGAGAGGAGAGAGGAGGAAACAGGAATAAGAGAGGAAAGAGGAGGAGAGGAGAGATGGAGGCGTGAAGGGTCAGGAGTCAGAGAGCCAGACAAGGAGAGAGAGATTCAGGAAGAAGGAGAGAGGAGAGAGAGAGGTCTGAGGGGAGGAGAGATTCAAACAGAGGGAGGAAGAGTAGGAAAGAGGAGGAAACATCAGGAAGAGAGGAGAGAGAGATTCACAAGGACAGATGAGAGGATTCAGGAGAAGGGAGAGAGTAGAGAGGAGACAGAGAGGTCTGAGGGGAGGAGAGGAGAGAGGAGGAGGAAATAGGAGAGGATAGAGGAGAAAACAGGAAGAAGAGAGGAAAGAGGGAGAGGAGGAAACAGGAAGAAGAGGATAGAGGAGAGGAGAAAACATATATAATATTTCATAAACATTTGACTCCATCTTGGTTCAGAACCAGATTTTCTGGAACTCATCTGTTCTTCATCACGTCACATGACTTCAGTTGCATCGTTAACTCATTAACATGAATCAGCAGATTTTATGGTGGAAACGAGATTGAATCAGTTTTAAAGTGAATCGTATGAAATATAAATCAAAGTCATTGTGGGGACATTACGCCACCAACAGGCGTGGATTAGAACTGCAGATTCCCCTCAGGTGTAAACCAACACGGTGTGATGATGGGATGAGAAGCTGCAGACGTGTAAAGAGGAACTTGTTCCACCAGCTGATCGCGACTCGATCAAAACAACGTCTGAATCGAGTCAGAAAAATCAATCTGTTGCTGTACGTAGAAGTGTGCGTCGTCAGCAAAGAGACTTCATGTTGTGGTGTTGTGTCTCCGTGGTGAGTTCATGTTGTGGTGTTGTGTCTCCGTGGTGAGTTCATGTTGTGCTGTTGTGTCTCCGTGGTGAGTTCATGTTGTGGTGTTGTGTCTCCGTGGTGAGTTCATGTTGTGGTGTTGTGTCTCCGTGGTGAGTTCATGTTGTGGTGTTGTGTCTCCGTGGTGAGTTCATGTTGTGGTGTTGTGTCTCCGTGGTGAGTTCATGTTGTGGTGTTGTGTCTCCGTGGTGAGTTCATGTTGTGGTGTTGTGTCTCCGTGGTGAGTTCATGTTGTGGTGTTGTGTCTCCGTGGTGAGTTCATGTTGTGGTGTTGTGTCTCCGTGCCGGTGACACCTGCTGGCCGGAGGCAGCATGTGTTCAGGTTCGGGAACAAGAAATCAAGAAATGGTAATTTGACGTGAAAGGTCAAAGGTCAGAGTGAGCTCATGTTCTATCAGGAAGTTAATTACATCTGAACATTCACTGGAGAGGAACCTGTTCTCTTAAGAATGTCTCGAGAGGATCCTTTTTGTACAGATGTGCACTTATGGACTAACAGATTAGAGGTCAAAGGTCACACACACACACACACACACACACACACCCTTCTTCAGTTCAGTGTATAAGACGGAGTGTGTGTGGGGATCAGCTGACACCTCCGTCCGTGCACAGATGGATCCAGTAAACAAGCTAAGCTAATGACTACTGCTGCCATTAATGTACTAATTTACATAATACTCATTTATTGTATCAACATTAATGTGATTCAGTGAAACCTGATGTTATCACATTCTGGTTTTAAAAAGCACAAATGATGAAAACTACAGATTAAAAATGTTCATCCATCTGCTGATCGTTATTAATATAGTCGTTATTAATTATTCTCATGAGAATCAGATTCTGCAGAAACTTCATGTCTAATGTGGATGTTTTCAAGTTTCTTCAGTATCAACTTCAAACAGGAAATAACTCGTAGCTAAAAGTTAAACTGATTTAAATCTCATAGTCTGAGTGAGTGAGAGAGAGAGCGAGAGAGCGAGTGAGTGAGGGAGAGAGTGAGTGAGAGAGTGAGTGAGCGAGGGAGAGAGTGAGCGAGTGAGAGAGTGAGTGAGTGGCAGATGAGCGAGTGTGAGTGAGTGAGTGAGAGAGTGAGTGGCCGAGTGAGCGAGAGAGCGAGAGTGAGTGAGTGGGGGAGAGAGTGAGTGATTGAGTGAGTGGCCGAGAGAGCGAGAGAGAGAGAGTGAGTGAGTAGGGAGAGAGTGAGTGAGTGAGTGAGTGGCCGAGTGAGCGAGAGCGAGAGAGAGGAGTGAGAGAGTGAGAGAGTGAGCGAGTGAGCGAGTGAGTGAACGAGCGAGAGAGCGGGTGAGTGAGGGAGAGAGTGAGTGAGAGAGTGAGTGAGCGAGGGAGAGAGTGAGTGAACGAGAGCGAGAGAGCGAGAGAGCGAGAGAGCGAGAGAGCGAGAGAGCGAGTGAGTGAGTGAGTGAGTGAGCGAGTGAGAGAGTGAAAGAGTGAGTGAGTGAGTGGCTGAGTGAGCGAGAGCGAGAGAGCGAGAGAGAGTGAGTGAGGGAGAGAGAGAGTGAGTGAGTGAGTGAATGAGCGAGAGAGAGAGTCTGCGAGTGAGAGAGTGAGTGAGTGAGAGAGTGAGCGAGTGAGAGAGCGAGAGAGTGAGTGAGTGAACGAGCGAGAGAGCGAGTGAGAGAGGGAGAGAGCAAGAGAGGGAGAGAGCGAGAGAGTGAGTGAGTGAACAAGCGAGAGAGCGAGTGAGAGAGAGAGCGAGAGCGAGAGAGAGAGCGAGTGAGCGAGAGAGTGAGTGAGAGAGGGAGAGAGCGAGTGAACGAGCGAGAGAGAGTGAGTGAGTGAACGAGCAAGAGAGCGAGTGAGAGAGGGAGAGAGAGAGTGAGTGAGTGAGTGAGTGAGTGAGTGAGTGAGTGAGTGAGTGAGTGAGTGAGTGAGTGAGCGAGAGAGTGAGTGAGTGAACGAGCGAGAGAGCGAGAGAGAGTGAGTGAGTGAACGAGCGAGAGAGCGAGGGAGAGAGCGAGAGAGTGAGTGAGCGAGAGAGTGAGTGAGTGAACGAGCGAGAGAGCGAGTGAGAGAAGGAGTAAGCGAGAGAGTGAGTGAGTGAACGAGCGAGAGAGTGAATAAGTGAACGAGCGAGAGAGCGAGTGAGAGAGGGAGAGGGAGAGAGCGAGAGAGTGAGAGAAGGAGAGAGCGAGAGAGTGATTGAGTGAACGAGCGAGAGAGCGAGTGAGAGAGGGAGAGAGCGAGAGAGGGATAGAGCGAGAGAGGGAGTGAGCGAGAGATTGAGTGATTGAACGAGCGAGAGAGCGAGCGAGAGAGGGAGAGAGCGAGAGAGGGATAGAGCGAGAGAGTGAGTGAGCGAGAGAGTGAGTGAGTGAACGAGCGAGAGAGAGAGCGAGTGAGAGAGCGAGTGAGAGAGGGAGAGAGCGAGAGAGGGAGAGAGCGAGAGAGTGAGTGAGCAAGAGAGTGAGTGAGTGAACGAGCGAGAGAGCGAGTGAGGGAGAGAGCGAGAGAGTGAGTGGGGGGAAAACCCCGTAAATATTTAATGTCAGCTCTGCCTTCAATTTCATAAAAGTAGATCCCACACACACACGCACACACACATACACACACACACACACACACACACGCACACAGAATTGAGACTTACTCTCAGTCGTGATGATTGTGTGACTCGTTGTGATGATTGTGTGACTCGTTGTGATGATTGTGTGACTCGTTGTGATGATTGTGTGACTCGTTGTGATGATTGTGTGACTCGTTGTGATGATTGTGTGACTCGTTGTGATGATTGTGTGACTCGTTGTTTCTGCAGAATATTATTTTTCTGATTTAAGAGTTAAACGTTCGAACCGACTCGGATCTGAATCTTGATGTTTCTCTGCAGTAAATCATTTTACGTTTGCAGAGCTTCTTAATAAAGTGTGACCCCCCCCCCCTCCCCCCCACTGTGACGGCCCTCTCTGATTGGACGCTCTTCCTAATGATCTGCTGGGGTTGTGTTCACTGGCATCATGTTCGTTTGATTTATTGCATGAAGGCAACACAGGAAGTGAACAAGGGAAGATTAATGATCCATTTCTGTGGTGGCGGGGGGGGGGGAGTTTCTGTGCAGCCTTCCTTTGTTTTTGCACCTGAACACAGTGTGTGTGTCTGTGTGTGTTTGTGTGTCTGTGAGGTTTCCATGTTTGGGGCGAGTCACGGCTCAGAGAAGACCTCATTCGATTCTGGAGCAGATCCAGAAGTGTTTTAGGAAAGTACACTATGAGTAAAGATTGATTGTGATGACGTCTCCAGGCTGAATTAATGTTTGAACATAGATTGTATATGATCATATATATGTATAATATATGATGGTATATAACTGTGTGGTTGTGCTGCAGGTTCATTGGTTGTGTTCCAGTGTAAAGCAGCTGCAGTGATGTGTTCATGCTCCGGTCAGAACCACAGAACTCACAGATGTTCTACAGGACGAGTCTCACAGTGAAGAGTCACGTGTTCCAGATGTTAATGATGATGATAATACAGATGTGTTTGTTCATGCGTTATGGGATACTCAATCACAGAGTCTGAGGCTCCGCCCACATTGACGATCACTGTTGCTATGGTTACGCCTGGTGGAGTTTCCAGCCTCTGAATCAGAGACTTGTGTAAACTGGTCTGGGTTCAGTTTGAAAACTCCGGGTTTGTGTTTGAGTCTGAGCAGAAACTGAGACGTTAGTAAACGATGACGCAGCAGTTCTCTTCTGATTGGTTCCCGTCAGACACGATCCAGTGGTCGTAGAATATGATCGGGAAGAATTAGAGTTTTACCAAGAGACTCTATGATAGTTAATTGTGAATAAGTGTGAAGTGTTACCTGGACATACTGTGGCTCTGTGAACACACACACACACACACACACACACACACACACACACACACACACACACACACACGTGCAGTGAGTGTTAAGAAGAAGAAGCTGACGTTCTGCAGATACAAGGTTTTATTCAGACACAGATAAAGCGGACGACAGGAAGCAGTGAGCACAGTGAAGACAGTGGAAACAGAAAGATCACATGAACTCACAGAACTCTTCTCCTCCGACATTAATAACTTCAGCTTTATGTATTTATCCCTCTACTTCCTGTTTGTTCTCCTGATGACAGTGATCCAGCTGCGGGGGGGAATCAAACATTCCCTTTCAGACTGTTTCTATTTTAAGACTAAAAGCTCTGGAGCTGGTCTGCTCTGCAGCGTTTGAACCTGTGACAGCCGGCGCTGATCCACTGAAGCAGAAACACCAGGGGGCGCTAAGAAGCTCTGGAAACAGATTTCTCTACTCGTCTGCGTGAGACTAGAAGGCATCTACAGCAAGTGTGTGTTAAAGGTCAAGCCGTGCGTAAAGGGACAGTGCTGTCAGTACAAGTCCATGCTAACGGTGCCCCCCCCCATCTCTGCCTGAGAGGCGGTCCTATCACAGTGAGTTGGGGGGTCGGGGGTCACAGACCTGGTCAAACCATAACGTGCACATGTGGTCAACAGTGTTCAAGGTCGTCTGTCTCACTGCTCAGTGGGAGTGGCAGTGCAGTGGGGGGGGGGGGTGAGGCAGAGGATGGTGAGGGAGGGGTGGTGATTGTTTGTCCCGTTTCTATGGCAACATGATGGGTGGTTCTGAGAACACGGACAAGATGGAGTCCGTCTCCCGCGCCCTCTGCTGCGATTGGCCGTGGAGCTTGGGATGCGGCTCTGGCCCTAGAAGTAAACCTGGACCCACGTGTCCTGTCCCCGCCCCCAAGCCTGGTCCCGCCCCCGAGCCTGGCCCCGCCCTCAGTCGGCCATTCTGCTGCTCTACGAGAGGCTCCAGGAAGACCACATGCTTGTTGGTACTGACCTTGCGGCCCGGGCCCTCGGTGGTTGTGGGCGGAGTTGGGTTGAGGATGGAGGATTGGCCACTTCCTGCCCCGGCCTCGTTGCCAGCGCCCTGGCCGGCTGGGGGCGGGACCTTGGTGCACGCAGGGCAGCGGCAGGGCGTGAGGTAGAGGTACATGAGGACCAGCACCAGGCTCACCACGCAGCCCAGCAGGGTGGTGAACCCGGTGTTGAAGGACTCGTAAGATCCGCTCTCAGCGTTCACCGT
>NC_083639.1:32373589-32426089 GCF_963576545.1 Limanda limanda
TGAAATGCTTCATCTGGTTGCCATGGAAACAATGGTATCACTAGCAGCATTAGCACCTTCAGGCGCAGTACTGCACAGTACTACAGAACAATAGTACTACAGAACTACACTACTACAGAACTACAGTACTACAGAACTACAGTACTACAGAACTATAGTACTACAGAACTACAGTACTACAGAACTACACTACTACATAACTACAGTACTACAGAACTATAGTACTACAGAACTACAGTACTACAGAACTATAGTACTACAGAACTACAGTACAACAGAACTATAGTACTACAGAACTACAGTACTACAGAACAACAGTTCTACAGAACTACAGAACTACAGTACTACAGAACTACAGTACTACAGAACTACAGAACTACAGTTCTACAGAACTACAGAACTACAGTTCTACAGAACTACAGTTCTACAGTACTACAGTACTACAAAACTACAGAACTAGAGTTCTACAGAACTAGAGTTCTACAGCTCTACAGAACTACAGAACTACAGTACTACAGAACTACAGTTCTACAGAACTACAGAACTACAGTTCTACAGAACTACAGAACTACAGTTCTACAGAACTAGAGTTCTACAGCTCTACAGAACTACAGAACTACAGTACTACAGAACTACAGCACTACAGTTCTACAGAACTACAGAACTACAGTGCTACAGAACTACAGAACCAAGTTCTACAGAACTACAGAACTACAGCACTACAGAACTACAGTTCTACAGTACTACAGTACTACAGAACTACAGAACCAAGTTCTACAGAACTACAGAACTACAGAACTACAGCACTACAGAACTACAGAACTACAGTTCTACAGAACTACAGTTCTACAGTACTACAGTACTACAGTAGTACAGAACTACAGTTCTACAGTTCTACAGAACTACAGCTCTACAGTTCTACAGAACTACAGAACTACAGTTCTACAGTTCTACAGAACTACAGTTCTACAGAACTACAGAACTACAGTTCTACAGTACTACAGTACTTCAGAACTACAGTTCTACAGTACTACAGAACTACAGTTCTACAGTTCTACAGTTCTACAGAACTACAGTTCTACAGAACTACAGAACTACAGTTCTACAGAACTACAGTTCTACAGAACTACAGAACTACAGTTCTACAGTTCTACAGAACTACAGCTCTACAGTTCTACAGTTCTACAGAACTACAGAACTACAGTACTACAGTACTACAGAACTACAGTTCTACAGCTCTACAGTTCTACAGAACTACAGTTCTACAGTTCTACAGAACTACAGCTCTACAGTTCTACAGTTCTACAGAACTACAGAACTACAGAACTACAGTACTACAGTACTACAGAACTACAGTTCTACAGCTCTACAGTTCTACAGAACTACAGTTCTACAGTTCTACAGAACTACAGCTCTACAGTTCTACAGAACTACAGTTCTACAGTACTACAGTACTACAGAACTACAGTTCTACAGAACTACAGAACTACAGTTCTACAGTACTACAGTACTACAGAACTACAGTTCTACAGTACTACAGAACTACAGTTCTACAGTACTACAGTTCTACAGAACTACAGTTCTACAGAACTACAGAACTACAGTTCTACAGAACTACAGTTCTACAGAACTACAGAACTACAGAACTACAGTTCTACAGTACTACAGTACTACAGAACTACAGCTCTACAGAACTACAGAACTACAGTTCTACAGTTCTACAGAACTACAGCTCTACAGTTCTACAGTTCTACAGAACTACAGAACTACAGAACTACAGAACTACAGTACTACAGTACTACAGAACTACAGTTCTACAGCTCTACAGTTCTACAGAACTACAGAACTACAGAACTACACACTAGTTCAAATGGACCAAATGAACGTCCTGCAGATGCTTCTGTTTCTTCTTCTCTTCGACCTGAGGAACTCCTCCCATGTGTGTATAAATATTCATTGTTTAACTTATTGTAATTTACATACGAGGCAGCTGTGTCTCAGGAAGTGGAGCCAGAAGGTCGGGGGTTCGATCCCCTTAGTCCACTTGCTGAAGTGTCCTTGAGCAAGATGCTGAGCCCCAGTTCCCCCCCGATGAAGAGATCCTCCAGTGGTCATCAACACTGAAGAGATCTGAATAGATACAGACCTGGATCTGGATCAGGTGTTTGCAGATTGAAGTGAATTGACACCAGATGTTTAATGAGTTTCTCCCCCCCCCCTCAGGATATCTCGCGCTGCCGGCGTCCTGCTGTCCGACCCCTGCTTCCAGCTCCACTCCATCCAGCACCTGTTGGGAGAGGGGGCGGAGCCCTCCAGATCCTTACCTGCTGCCGCCCCCCCCGCTCGTCCAGTAGTCGGATCTCTGGGGTCGGGTGTGGCCCCTCCCATCCCCTCAGCCGCAGGAAACCCAGGATCGACCGAGCGAAAGCACTTCTCTCTGCACGCATGTGAGTAACAGACACGTGACCATGTGACCATGTGACCGTGTGACCGTGTGACCATGTGACCGTGTGACCATGTGACCGTGTGACCATGAGACCATGAGACCATGTGACCATGTGACCATGTGACCATGAGACCATGTGACCATGTGACCGTGTGACCATGAGACCGTGTGACCGTGTGACCGTGTGACCGTGTGACCATGTGACCATGTGACCATGTGACCATGTGACCATGAGACCATGAGACCATGTGACCATGTGACCATGTGACCATGAGACCATGAGACCATGAGACCATGTGACCATGTGACCATGAGACCATGTGACCATGAGACCATGTGACCATGTGACCATGTGACCATGTGCCCATGTGACCATGAGACCATGTGACCATGTGACCATGTGACCATGTGACCATGTGACCATGTGACCGTGTGACCATGTGACAGATCAGCTGATGAACAGTGTGAACGTGACCTTTCACATCTGTGTTTGTCTTTCATTCCTAATCTCCCGTCCCTCCAGAGTCTGTGAAGCTTCAACCCGTTAGTCACCGTGAGTCTCGTGTGGTCGGACGCCTCACGCCACGTGTGACCACACGAGACTCACGGGTTAAAGCTTCTCTCGTCTTCAGGAAGACCATCAGATTCAGGATTTAATGAATTGATATCAGATCAGTCAAATAAAGATCATCAATCAAAAGACAGGTTTATTAAATAGCTGGTTCCGTGTGTGACTCCGACATGCAGCCGCAGCAAAAGGCTGAGAAGCTCCGAGCTGAGCACCACAGGGGGTCGCCCGGCCGCCGCGGCGTCCTGCTCTGTTGTCGTGGAAACACAGGACGTTTCCATGACCACCTTGCATGTGGCCTCATCTGGGCCGTGTGTGTGTGTGTGTGTGTGTGTGTGTGTGTGTGTGTGTGTGTGTGTGTGTGTGTGTGTGTGTGTGTGTGTGTGTGTGTGTGTGTGTGTGTGTGTGTGTGTGTGTGTGTGTGTGTGTGTGTGTGTGTGTGGAGGTCATTTTATGTTGTTGTCAGCACATAAATAGTGAGCAGTGGATTTTCAGGATGTGACATCACTTCCTATTGGTGTCCAATCAGAGAAATCACTTTCTGAAGATGTTTTTTTTATTTCCTTCAGTATCACAGTGATCCAGTGAGTTTAGCTGCTCTTATTTTGAAATGACCAGTTGACGAGAAACAGGAAGTCATTGTGGCTGTGGTGGTGAAGGGCGTGGTCAGCTGTTCAACAACACAACACAACACTGGAGCCTGGTCTAACATTGTGGCAGAATAATGATGCTTATTGTGTGCGTGTATGTATGTATGTGTGTGTGTGTGTGTGTGTGTGTGTGTGTGTGTGTGTGTGTGTGTGTGTGTGTGTGTGTGTGTGTGTGTGTGTGTGTGTGTGTGTGTGTGTGTGTGTGTGTGTGTGTGTGTGTGTGTGTGTGTGTGTGTGTGTGTGTGTAGCACTCAGATCTTCAGTCCTTAATGTTTTATGGATGAGATGGTGCTCAGTAGTTTCTTTTAAATCAAGACACTGTGCTTCACAGTCTCGTTAGCTGACTGCGGATATGTTTCTTTGGTTAGCAGGGTTAGCATGGTTAGCATGGTTAGCAGGGTTAGCATGGTTAGCAGGGTTAGCAGGGATAGCATGGTTAGCAAGGTTAGCATGGTTAGCAGAGTTAGCATGGTTAGCATGGTTACCATGGTTAGCAGAGTTAGCATGGTTAGCATGGTTAGCTGGGTTAGCATGGTTAGCATGGTTAGCATGGTAAGCTGGGTTAGCATGGTTAGCATGGTTAGCAGGGTTAGCAGGGTTAGCATGGTTAGCATGGTTAGCAGGGTTAGCATGGTTAGCAGGGTCAGCTGGGTTAGCAGGGTTAGGGTTTTACTTCCAGCTGCTTCAGAATCCAGAGAAACTTTATTGATCCTCTGAATTCTTTCATTACACAGTTTGTGTTTCTGCTGCGTCAGCGTCTCCTTTGGTTAATGAAGGAGTTTAATCACAGAGCTGCAGGTCACGTGACCAGGAGGACGTGTGAGCTAGGAACACGTCAGAAACACACGTGTCTGACGTGTCATCATCTTCAGTTCACTGAGTGACAGATGTTTCATGTTCTTATGAGAATGTTCAGATCATGAGATGAATGAGACCATGAGTCAGACCAGAGAATCACAATCTGTCCACTGAGGTGAGGACCTCATTATCTGGTGAGAAGACGGAGACGTGTCTGAAGATGTTTGAACCTCGATCACGAGTCCACCTGTCCCTCCATGGGTTAGGGTTAGAAGAAGATCAATCCCTCGGCTGCGCTCAGGGATTCATCAGCTCGGTTCTCTCGGTGGCTTCAGGTCGTTTCACCAGATCCTCGTCACTCGTTCATCTCGACGACGTGTTGGACATGATAAACTTCCTGCAAACATCAAAGAGAACCTTCTTCCTGTGGTGACCTGTGGTGACCTGTGGTGACCTGTTGTGACCTGTGGTGACCTGTGGTGACCTGTGGTCCTGGTGAAGTGTTGAGGGAAGATGTTCATCTGCAAGTGCTGAGAAGAAACTCACTTTGCTCTGGTTCCCGTTCATTTATTCATCTCTCTCTCTCTCTCTCTCTCTTCTCTCACCCTCTCACTTGATGTCTTTCGATTTGTCTTTCCATTTACTCCCCCTCCGCCCCCCCCCCCCCTGCACTCAGACAGATCCTCTTTCAGCCGAGGAGTGGAAACACCTCGGCCTGTGAAATTGGCTCGTTGCTCTGCAGTGATTTCCATCACTGCTCATGGGATGAAAACGTCCACAGGGAGACATTTGTCTCAAGCAGAAGCTCCTCTCTGGAAACTTCTGTCCTGCTGTCCTCGCCTGACGGGTGAAATGTCTCTGTAATGAGGACATGTCCTGTCCCATCACCTCATAGAGGGGGGGGGGGGGAGTCGAGCTGCTAAACGTCAAAGTGAAACAACTTGATCTGTTTCTCACTGAGCAGTAAACGAAGTGTCTCACGTCCCGGGGCCTTAACGACCTCAGTGTTGGAGACGAGCGTCTTGGCTTCAGACGCGTTGTCACTTCCTGTCCTCACACCTGCTGGAGGTCGGCACGTCCACTGCTCTGGTGACGACATCCTCAGGTCTCTTCCTGATTGGTTCTCGTCAGTCACATGACTCGTCTACCGGGGGTGAACACAAAGCGTCTCTAACAGTTCCACCATGACATTCGCTTCCTGTTTACACCACATGACCAGTGAACGGTCATGTGACGTGTGTTGTCATGTGTGTTCGTGTGGACGCAGCTGGCTTTAGTTTTATAATGAGCAGCTTCAGTAATGAGAGGGGGCGTCTCCGTCCTCTGAGGCCCCGCCCCCGTCCTCCATCACCCAGCTCACTGTGTACCGGCGCCTCCTGCAGGTTCCGCTCTGAAAAGTCCTTCCTGGAAGTTGGGTCTGGGGGTCAGGGGTGATAGGGGTCGAGGGTCAAACAGGAAGTGTACGATGACTGCGGTTGTGAAGTTAATGAAGATCTGTTTCTCACCTGTTTACTTGAATCATCTGTGGTTAGTGTTCTGAGCTTCAGCTGCAACAGGATCTGTGAAGAGTCGTGTGTCCAGATTCAGATTCAGACTCAGACTCTGACTCAGACTCAGATTCAGACTCAGACTCAGACTCAGACTCAGACTCAGATTCAGTTTCAGACTCAGACTCAGACTCTGACTCTGACTCAGATTCAGACTCAGATTGAGATTCAGACTCAGATTCAGACTCAGATTCAGACTCAGATTCAGATTCAGACTCAGACTCAGATTCAGATTCAGATTCAGACTCAGACTCAGACTCAGATTCAGACTCAGACTCAGACTCAGATTCAGATTCAGACTCAGATTCAGACTCAGACTCAGACTCAGATTCAGACTCAGATTCAGATTCAGACTCAGACTCAGATTCAGATTCAGACTCAGATTCAGACTCAGATTCAGACTCAGACTCAGATTCAGATTCAGACTCTGACTCTGACTCTGACTCAGATTCAGACTGAGACTCAGATTCAGACTCAGATTGAGATTCAGACTCAGACTCAGATTCAGACTCAGATTCAGATTCAGACTCAGACTCAGATTCAGACTCAGACTCAGACTCAGATTCAGACTCAGACTCAGATTCAGATTCAGACTCAGACTCAGACTCAGATTCAGACTCAGACTCAGATTCAGACTCAGACTCAGATTCAGACTCAGACTCAGATTCAGACTCTGACTCTGTCTCGGACTCAGACTCAGACTCAGACTCAGACTCAGACTCAGACTCTGACTCAGACTCAGACTCAGATTCAGACTCAGACTCAGACTCAGAGTCAGACTCAGATTCAGACTCAGACTCAGACTCAGAGTCAGAGTCAGATTCAGATTCAGACTCACACTCTGACTCTGACTCTGACTCTGACTCTGTCTCAGACTCAGACTCTGACTCAGACTCAGACTCAGACTCAGATTCAGACTCAGATTCAGACTCAGATTCAGACTCAGACTCAGATTCAGACTCAGACTCAGACTCAGACTCAGATTCAGATTCAGACTCAGACTCAGACTCAGATTCAGACTCAGATTCAGACTCAGACTCAGATTCAGACTCAGACTCAGACTCAGATTCAGACTCAGACTCAGATTCAGATTCAGACTCAGACTCAGATTCAGACTCAGATTCAGACTCAGACTCAGACTCAGATTCAGATTCAGACTCAGACTCAGACTCTGACTCTGACTCTGACTCTGACTCTGACTCAGATTCTGACTCAGACTCAGACTCAGACTCAGACTCAGATTCAGATTCAGATTCAGACTCAGACTCAGATTCAGACTCAGACTCAGATTCAGATTCAGACTCAGACTCAGACTCAGATTCAGACTCAGATTCAGATTCAGACTCAGACTCAGACTCTGACTCAGACTCAGATTCAGACTCAGACTCAGATTCAGACTCAGACTCTGACTCTGACTCTGACTCTGACTCAGACTCAGATTCAGACTCAGACTCAGATTCAGACTCAGACTCAGATTCAGACTCAGATTCAGATTCAGACTCAGACTCTGATTCAGATTCAGACTCAGACTCTGATTCAGACTCAGACTCTGACTCTGACTCTGACTCAGACTCAGATTCAGACTCAGATTCAGATTCAGATTCAGATTCAGACTCAGATTCAGACTCAGATTCAGATTCAGACTCTGACTCTGACTCTGACTCAGATTCAGACTCAGATTCAGACTCAGATTCAGACTCAGATTCAGACTCAGATTCAGACTCAGACTCAGACTCAGATTCAGATTCAGACTCAGATTCAGACTCAGACTCAGATTCAGACTCAGACTCAGACTCAGACTCAGATTCAGACTCAGACTCAGATTCAGACTCAGACTCAGACTCAGATTCAGACTCAGACTCAGGTCAGTGACTCTCGTCGACGCTTCAGCTTCAAATAAAGAGAAGTTAGTTTGAGAGTTCCAGCCGTTCAGTCTGAATTGTGGTCGTCAGGAAAGGTCAACAACGAGCGACCCGACAGGAAGTGACATCATAAAGTCATCAGGCTGCTCACATGTCCAGGAACATGGACAGAACACGTCAGAGCAGGAAGTGAGGTGTGTTAATGCGTCTCTCTGTGGTTCCTCCCACAGACACCGACTACATCAGCGAGGAGGAGAAGCACAAGGTGGAGCTGATGCTGGCGTTTCTCACGGAGGAATCCAAACAGGCGGCGGCGAGCACAGCTGTAAGTACAAACACCGCCAGGCAGCCATCTTGGATCCCCCCTGCCGTCAGATACTGTTACACAAGCTACATTTAAACATGTCAAATATGATGATGATTGGCTTATTGGGTAGAAGGGGCGGGACCTGTGTCTGGCTTCTCTGGTTTGTTGTGGATGACATCAGAGGTGATGACATCATCAGGAAGTAATGTCACACAGAGTCAGATCACCGTGTCTCCGCCCCTCTTCACCTCTGCAGCGCCCCCTGTGGAGGCTTTAGTCTTCTGTCTTGTCCTTTGTCCAAAGTGAGTTTGGTGAAGGACACGTTGTCCTCTTCAGGGACAGAAGCTCCAGTGACTCAGCAGTTTGACCGTCGTCCTTCAGAAACCACTTCCTGCTCCTCCTCTGCAGAGGAAACCTGATCCTCCTCGTGCACTCACCACACAGACATGCATTATGGATGAGGGAGACACACACACACACACACAGAGCTGCAGCGTGGGTGTTGTTGTAATGGACGTCAGATTGTGTTGTTGTCGTCAGACTGTATGAACGAGAAAACACACAATCTGAGGTTTGTTTCCACAAACCCACTAATGGAGCCTCGCTCTCGCTCTAATGACGGGAAACTTCCTACTGCGTCCGAACAACCACACTCAGCGTCAGCTGGTCCGAGTGTGAGTGAGGCGACAACCAGGCCGTACACAACTGTACACAACTGAACACAACTGAACACAACTGAACACAACTGAACACGACTGTACATGACTGTACACAACTGTACACAACTGAACATGACTGTACACAACTGTACACAACTGAACATGACTGTACACAACTGTACACAATAGTATACAACTGTACACAACTGTACATGACTGTACACAACTTTACACAACAGTACACAACTGTACATGACTGTACACAACTGTAGACAACAGTACACAACTGTACATGACTGTACACAACTGTACACAACTGTATACAACTGTAGACAACAGTACACAACTGTACATGGCTGTCCACAACTGTACACAACTGTATACAGCTGTACACAGCTGTACACAACTGTACATGACTGTATACAACTGTATACGACTGTACACAACTGAACATGACTGTACACAACTGTACACAACAGTAGACAACTGTACACAACTGTACACAACTGTACATGACTGTACACAACTGTACACAACTGTAGACAACAGTACACAACTGTACATGACTGTACACAACTGTACATGGCTGTCCACAACTGTACACAAAGGTACACAATTTAACAGAGCAGGACAGAGCAGTACACAACTACACAGCAGTACACAACTACACAGCAGTACACAGCCTCCAGCCTCTAGTGCAGTTCAATCAGTGATGGTTTGAAAAGCTGCTGGAGTCTGAGTCTCAGTTTCCATAAACATGAGCAGAGACAACAGCTGTGATGTAACATGCTCCGTCCCTGTCCTCTACACTAAGGGGGGGGACATGGGGGGACATCCTCTCCTCTCCTCTCCTCTCCTCTCCTCTCCTCTTCTCTCCTCTTTGTTTCTCTCATGATGATATTTGTCCTTCTGTCCTTTACATGTCTTCTACGTTAAGCTGCTTAACTTGTTTTATGTTTCTTCTTTGTCTTTTCGTCTTCACATGACCTCCTTAAGCACCTCCCCCCTCACGTTGAGCTCCTCCTCCTGGACTCAGCTGCTCGTCACTGCCTCTTGTTCATGTGTTTATTGTTTATATAACTGTTTTTTAAATGTCTTTAAAAGCAGGTTCATAAGGTTCATTCGTCAAAGTTAATATTCATTCGTATGTTTTAAAACATGTTGGCAGCTTTAGATGTCTAAAGTCCTGACATGTTCCTCACATGTTCCTCACATGTTCCTCACATGTTCCTCACATGTTCCGCACATGTTCCGCACATGATACCAACATGTTCCTGACATGTTCCTCACATGATAGCAACATGTTCCTGACATGATCCTCACATGTTCCGCACATGATAGCAACACGTTCCTCACATGTTCCTCACATGATACCAACATGATCCTGACATGTTCCTCACATGTTCCTCACATGATAGCAACATGATCCTCACATGATACCAACATGTGCCTCACATCATACCAACATGTTCCTCACATGATACCAAAATGATCCTGACATGTTCCTCACATGATACCAAAATGATCCTGACATGTTCCTCACATGATACCAACATGTTCCTCACATGTTCCTCACATGATACCAACATGTTCCTCACATGATACCAAAATGATCCTGACATGTTCCTCACATGATACCAACATGTTCCTCACATCATACCAACATGTTCCTCACATCATACCAAAATTATCCTGACATGTTCCTCACATGATACCAACATGTTCCTCACATGATACCAAAATGATCCTGACATGTTCCTCACATGATACCAACATGTTCCTCACATGATACCAACATGTTCCTTACATGTTCCTCACATGATACCAACATGTTCCTCACATGATACCAACATGTTCCTTACATGTTCCTCACATGATACCAACATGTTCCTCACATGATACCAAAATGATCCTGACATGTTCCTCACATGATACCAACATGTTCCTCACATGATACCAACATGTTCCTCACATGATACCAAAATGATCCTGACATGTTCCTCACATGATACCAACATGTTCCTCACATCATACCAACATGTTCCTCACATGATACCAAAATGATCCTGACATGTTCCTCACATGTTCCTCACATGATAGCAACATGATCCTCACATGATACCAACATGTGCCTCACATCATACCAACATGTTCCTCACATGATACCAAAATGATCCTGACATGTTCCTCACATGATACCAACATGTTCCTCACATGATACCAACATGTTCCTCACATGTTCCTCACATGATACCAACATGTTCCTCACATGATACCAAAATGATCCTGACATGTTCCTCACATGATACCAACATGTTCCTCACATGATACCAACATGTTCCTCACATGATACCAAAATGATCCTGACATGTTCCTCACATGATACCAACATGTTCCTCACATGATACCAAAATGATCCTGACATGTTCCTCACATGATACCAACATGTTCCTCACATGATACCAACATGTTCCTTACATGTTCCTCACATGATACCAACATGTTCCTCACATGATACCAACATGTTCCTTACATGTTCCTCACATGATACCAACATGTTCCTCACATGATACCAAAATGATCCTGACATGTTCCTCACATGATACCAACATGTTCCTCACATGATACCAAAATGATCCTGACATGTTCCTCACATGATACCAACATGTTCCTCACATGATACCAACATGTTCCTTACATGTTCCTCACATGATACCAACATGTTCCTCACATGATACCAACATGTTCCTCACATGATACCAACATGTTCCTTACATGTTCCTCACATGATACCAACATGTTCCTCACATGATACCAAAATGATCCTGACATGTTCCTCACATGATACCAACATGTTCCTCACATGATACCAAAATAATCCTGACATGTTCCTCACATGTTCCTCACATGATACCAACATGTTCCTCACATGATACCAACATGTTCCTCACATGATACCAAAATAATCCTGACATGTTCCTCACATGTTCCTCACATGATACCAACATGATCCTCACATGATACCAACATGTTCCTCACATGATACCAACATTATCCTCACATGTTCCTCACATGTTCCTCACATGATACCAACATGTTCCTCACATGATACCAACATGATCCTCACATGTTCCTCACATGATACCAACATGTTCCTCACATGATACCAGCATGATCCTCGCATGTTCCTCACATGATACCAACATGTTCCTCACATGATACCAACATGATCCTCACATGTTCCTCACATGATACCAACATGTTCCTCACATGATACCAACATGATCCTCACATGATACCAACATGTTCCTCACATGATACCAACATGATCCTCACATGTTCCTCACATGTTCCTCACATGATACCAACATGTTCCTCACATGATACCAACATGATCCTCACATGTTCCTCACATGATACCAACATGTTCCTCACATGATACCAGCATGATCCTCGCATGTTCCTCACATGATACCAACATGTTCCTCATATGTTCCTCACATGATACCAAAATGATCCTGACATGTGCCTCACATTATACCAACATGTTCCTCACATTATACCAACATGATACCAACATGATCCTCACATGTTCCTCACATGTGCCTCACATGATACCAACATGTTCCTCACATGATACCAACATTTTCCTCACATGATACCAACATGATCCTAACATGTTCCTCACATGATACCAACATGTTCCTCACATGATACCAAAATAATCCTGACATGTTCCTCACATGATACCAAATCATTTTTTTTCTACATTGAACTCATTTCCTTTTCCTCCTTCACCTAAGCTAACTCCCCCCCTGTTCCCAGTCTCTATGCTAAGCTAAGCTAGCTGTTGGTCACTGTCAGCTCAGATGTTTGTTTTGTGTCTCTCAGCCGACGAGTGAAGAAGATCTTTGTCCGATCTGCTACGCCCACTCCATCTCTGCTGTGTTCAAACCCTGTTCACACAAGTCCTGCAAGTGAGTCACAACACACACACACACACAGTGATCTTTTATTGCCATGGTAACAGACGGACACACACCAGGACCTGATCAGCTGATCATGAACAAGTTCACGCTACTTCCTGTGATGAACAGAATCAGTTGATAAAAGCATTTTCACAATAAATGTCCACTTCCTGTCCCAGTGACAATAATGAATTCAACGATGACATTTCTACGACCTCTGACTCTTCACCATGTCCCATCTGTTGACCCGGAGGAGGTGGGGTCTATGACCTGTACCGCAGCCAGACACCAGGGGGCGATGTTGCTTCACTTCATGTTCAGTTGTTGTGTTTGTGGACAGTGATGATGAAACAGATGTTGACCAGTTGTGTGTCTTTGTGTTCAGAGCCTGTATCAACCAACACCTGATGAACAACAAGGACTGCTTCTTCTGCAAAGCCACAATCACTGGAGTGGACGACTACAACAAGCCAGCCTCCTAACACACACAGACACACACAGAGACACATAGACACACACACAGACACACACAGAGACAGAGACACAAAGACACACACACAGAGACAGACACACACAAAGACAGAGACACATAGACACACACACAGAGACAGACACACACAGAGACAGAGACACAAAGACACACACACAGAGACAGACAGACAGAGACACATAGACACACACACAGTGACAGAGACACAAAGACACACACACAGAGACAGACACACACAGAGACTGAGACACATAGACACACACACAGAGACAGACACACACAGAGACACATAGACACACACACAGTGACAGAGACACAAAGACACACACACAGAGACAGACACACACAGAGACAGAGACACATAGACACACATACAGAGACAGACACACACAGACCCACACACAGAGACAGACGGACACACAAAGAGAGACACACAGACACAAACAGAGACACATAGACACACACACAAAGACAGAGACACACACATAGATACACACATGTATACACACAGGAAGTCGTACCTTGTGGGTTTTTGATGAACATGTACATGATCAAAACATCTGGAGTTTCTGACTGTGACTTTAAAACGTTGATACTTTAACGATGACTCTGAACCCACAGGACAACTCACTGGTAAACGGAAGGGGGGGGGGGGTTTGTAAGAATCTGTTGTTCTTGAGAAGATCAAACGAACCTCAGTTCAACTTTGACTTCACTAAAAATAACCTCAAGTCCTGAATAAGTCGATTTTCTACAAACTGTTGTGATCGAGCTCCAGATCAAGTCATGGGATTGTTTATCGTAAAGTTTCTTTCTTAATGAACTGATGGTGATCTGTTTATACCGCAGCCACACACCAGGGGGCGACCCAGGACCTGTCATGTCCTCCATCTTTATTTTCAGTCTGTGATTTTAGCAAAAAAACATGTAACGTCCCTGAACAGTGAGTTTCTAATGTCGGACGATGAATTCTTAAACTTGTGTTTTTGTTTCTGTCGATTTTCACTTTAAAAGTTTGTTGTGTTTGATTTTGTTTGTTTGACAAATTAAAATTAAAATAATTCTCATTGAATGAAGAAAACTAAGGAAACTGAAAAGGGAAAAGAGACATTGAAATCATTTGTTGATGTCATGAGTTTCAAATAGGTTTAAATCATTAAATGAGAAAAAGAAAAGTTTAAAACAAACAAACTATTAAAATTTTAAATGTTTATTATCCAATTTAAATTTCAGTTTCCTTTTTCTTCTAACAATTAGTTATAAGCTCATTATCCTGAGTTTTCATTACTTTTTATTTCTGGGTAAAATTGAGCGAATGTATTTAAACGTTGAATTCCTCGTTTTTTTAACGAGATCATAAAACCTGAAGCTGCAGTTTTTCATTTGATCGTTGACTCTGGGTTCGGGTTCGGGTTGATCTGGGTTCGGGTTGATCTGGGTTCGGGTGGATCTGGGTTCGGGTTGATCTGGGTTCGGGTTGATCTGGGTTAGGGTTGACCTGGGTTAGGGTTGATCTGGGTTTGGGTTGATCTGGGTTCGGGTTGATCTGCGTTCGGGTTGATCTGGGTTAGGGTTGATCTGGGTTAGGGTTTGGGTTAGGATTGATCTGGGTTAGGGTTGATCCGGGTTCGGGTTGATCTGGGTTCGGGTTGATCTGGGTTAGGGTTGATCTGGGTTCGGGTTGATCTGGGTTTGGGTTGATCCGGGTTCGGGTTGATCCGGGTTAGGGTTGATCCGGGTTAGGGTTGATCTGGGTTTGGGTTGATCCGGGTTCTGGTTGATCTGGGTTCGGGTTGATCTGGGTTCGGGTTGATCTGGCCTGTGATTGTTTCTCGGACCAGGAAGTGACGGTGGTACTCTACAGTATTTAACGCATGTTTGTGGGTAAACGTCGGGCTAGCGTTAGCGATAGCACTGACAAATATTCTTGTTTCTGTTTGGCCGTGTTTCGGGGAACGAGGGATGAACAGAGGATTTCAGAGAAGGAGGAAACTCTTGCTTTTCGTTTCCTCTTGTTGAGTTCACATATATCGACGATGTAACTGTATTAAATTATTTATCCTGAACTGATGCGTCTGCTGCTTTGTTCTTTATCTTTTTGTGGTCGTCAATATTTGTAGTATTTAAAGTATTTACAGTGTTTCCTCTTTATTAGTAACATTATGTCTCCACTCCGTCAAAGTGACCTCATGAATCTGGAATCATACGTAGAAACTGAACCAGTTCAGTAATCCAGTTTGTTTTAAATTCATCAGTAGATTATAATTAAGAATCAAGAAGCTGCTAATTTCACTTCCTCTTCTGTTGAGAAATGAAATCTGTCGAGATGTGAAAGCATCAAACATTTGAAGAAGGAAACAAACAGAAGACAAGTGAAGGAGGATTCTAACAGGACTTTGTCTCCACCTAGTGGCCACAAGCCGCTTACACACCTTTAATAACATTTTCACAAATTCACTCAATGATTCAATAATAACAATAAACTTTGGCTCAAATCTGAAACTAACCATCGATTACATTAAATAATTCTATAAAGAAACAAATAATAAAAGCTTTTTTATAAAGATGTGTTTTGAGAAGTAGATTAAACAGGAAATTGATGCTGCAAGTTTCTCATAATTATAACTTATAATTTATAACTATATCTATTATATCTAACTATTTATAATAGCATCTTCATCATCAGAGATGAAACCTGAAGGTGCACAAGGTCCCCCCCCCGTGTGTGTGTGTGTGCGTGTGCGTGTGCGTGTGCGTGTGTGTGTGTGTGTGGTTACAGGAGCACACTCTGCTCCGGCCTTTGTTGTTATTAATATAAAATAATTTTATATTAATATTGATATATTCATTTTTAATAAAATAAAAAATAAAATAAAATGAAAATGAAAATAATACATGAAGAGGTTGTTTGATTGTTTAATTTGATAGTAGCTTCACTCTTTACGTGGGGGGGACTCAGCTCGAGAAGAAGAACAAAGAAGAAGAGTTAAAAAGTTGTTGATAATGAAAAGATCAAGCTGCTGTGGTTCTGCAGATCAAGTCAAACTGGTTCCATCATCCAAACTGTGTAGACTTGACCTCCTGGATCACTTCAGCAGGTCGAGACTCTGCAGGATCATCGTGTCTCACTGGGACTCAAAGGACCTGTGGAGTTAATCAAGTCAACTTGGGCACAGAGACCCAGGTTTTGACTTGTTAGGATTAACCCTGTCATGAAATTCATCAAACAGAGAGAAGCGCTTCATCTTCTGAAATCACTCGTCCACTCCACATTTTTACATTTTTTATTCCAACACAAAATAAATTGTGTTAAATCTGGTTCGAGCAAAGAAAATGGGAAAAAGGAAACGGAGACGAGACAGGGATGACATAAATTAAATAATTCTCAAGGCCGTTCAAGATGAGAAAGACACAAATACACAAATACCACATTTTCCTCAGAGCATTTACATCTGTGTCTCACCCTCTGTCTCACCTGTGTCTCACATACCTGGAGACCAACCACACCAGAACAGAGAAAGATACATGATTATGATCTGAATGTTCATATGATAAGATGCCAGTGGAACAGCAGGTTGTGGGTTAGTGGAACGATAACTGGTTTATAACAGGTCTCAGTGTTACTGGTTGTAGAAAGATGGAAATAAGAACAGGAGCTTTTTGTATTTAACAACTACTCAAGATGGTGGACATAGGCCAAAAAATCATATTCTATTCATATTGATCCAAAGTTTTTATGATAGAATAATTTAAGCTAATCAGGTCCAGAGTCTTCTCCGGTTTTAAATCACATATTACACATATGACATGTGTGACGTCATTAATCACGTGAGTAGTGATTAGTAAAACCATCTCCTGGGAAAGAGGATACATTCTCTGATAAACATTAGGATCAAATCAAAGTTAAAGTGTTTCCATGCTTATGTTCAGGGGGGGGGGGGGGGGGTCAGGTCATTGGGTTGTCCCTCTGTCCGTCGGTCCGTTGGTACGCCACATTCTGGACATCTCAAATACACCCTGAGGTAATTTCTTCACACTTTGTACAAAATGTCACTTACACTCAATCAATCAATCAATCAAATTTTATTTGTATAGCCAATATTCACAAATTACAGATCACTCAAGGTCACTCTGACCTTACAAACATGATTAAATACTGTTTTATTGATTAGATTTTTGAATTTGTATCTATTTTCATTTGCAATTAGCTGATGAATCCTTGATATTTAATATCACTGTATGACGCACTTTTTGTTCTTCACTGCATCCACTATTGCTCCCACCGTAGCTCCAATTGCCGCCCCAACCGGCCCAAACAAAGCCCCAATAGTTGCTCCAAAAAGGACTCCGGATTCATGTAATGCCACATGTTCCTTTGCTTCAGATCTTGCTTCATCCCGGTCCTTCTGTGGATCATCCTTCAGAAGCTCATTCATCTTTTTTTGAACAGCTTTCTCAGCCTCTTGGAACATCTCGTTGGTGTAGTATCTTCCTCCATTTCTCTGAACCATTGTGTTGATCTTCTTCAGCAGCTCATGGACCTGAGCAGGTTCTTTATTTCTGTTGTTAAAAACATGGAATCCTCCTTTGCACTGATCGAGGAAGGCTTTGAGAGCCTTATTTTTATCAATGACGGTTTTTATGGTGACGCCGTCTGCCTCCAGATCGTCTCCACGGGTGAACAGAGCCATGGTGTAACATGCAGCCTGTTCTCCAAACAGCTTCTGAAGGATTTTCACTGTTTCTTCTTCTTCTTTAGTGAATCTGTCTGCCTTGAGGATGATCAGGAACACATGAGGTCCAGGAGTAGCGTATGAGATGCACTTAGCGATTTCTGCTGTCACCTGCTCTTCACTCAGCTCGGTGTCAAACAGACCTGGAGTATCGATAACCTCCAGTTTTTGGTCCTGAACCTCCCCTGATTCTCTCTGACACACTATCGTCACGGAGGCAGAACAAACTGATGATTTAAAAGCCTTCTTCTTCTTCATTAAGATGGTGTTTCCTACTGCACTTTTCCCAGCTCCAGTTTTCCCAATAAGAACCATCCTGAGAGAGTCCTTTGGATCTGATGGAGAATTTCAAACACATGAACAAACTTTAAGTCATCAATCAATGTTTTAAACCACATTTACAATCACAATGTGTCTCATCAGGCTTCACAAGGTGCAACTTCGTGCACACGGTGTTTAAACACCCTAACCCTGTCTAATAAACTCAAACAAACATACGTGTCCTAAAGACCTGTGATCACTGCTGGTGTTTATTGTTAAAGTGCAAAGTGAGCCCAGGTCAGAGGGAAGTGAGGCGGAAACCAACTCCGACACATACAGGTCGACCGGACCTTTAATGAGCGTCGGTTCTGATCCTGGAGCAGCGCTGGTTCTAATGATGCAGCAGCAGCACATCGCAAAGACAATGAACTGAGCAGAAAACATGAATCGATTCTGTTATGTCCCTGCCTCGATGCACAGTCGCTCACTTCCGTGAGACAGGCGGCTGTCCCCGCAGCCGCTAGACCACGGCTTCCCTGCTCTGTTGAGCCCCGCCCACAATCTGTATCTCATAATTATGGGATACTAAGTCATAATTATGAGATACTATACTCTATTACTATACTATAATTAGTTAAGGTTGGAGAAGGAAGAGGCGTTCAGGAGTGGAGTCAGAGTCAGGTTTATAGAGTCGAAATACAGGTTTAGCAAAGAGGTGAGAGAAGCTAAACGTCTGTACTCTGAGAAACTCCAACACCAGTTCGCATTGTGGACGGGTGTTGGAAAATTCCAGGTAGGTGTAAACCTACTTGGCAATAAATACATTCTGATTCTGATTCTGATAATGAGATACTAAGTCATAATTATGAGATACAGATTTTTATTTTCTTCATCACAGTGGCGGAAATGGGCTTCCGTAGAGGCAGACCGGACCGTCTTGCTGGAGCATTTTAAAGTGAAACGTTAGAAACGGTTTTTCCTCCAGTCGTTATGGTCTCCATCAAATCAGACCCATTCTGTTCAGACTCAGGTTTAATGTTTTAATTGGAGTAAATACTTGACTGTTGTAAATCTCATTCATTGGAAAAGAGGAAGTTAAAAAGAGAAAGAGAAAAGATAAGAATATAAATCCAGTAAAGTTTTACTCACTAGTTTGTTCCTTGGACATGTTTGATAGTGAAGTCTCGTCAAAGTCCAAGTGAAGTTTCCTTCTTCTTCAGGTCTTTATGGGTTCGGGGTTAAGCGCTTGTCCAATCACACCTGGTTTGTGTTGATGACGTACGTTCAAAGCCTCGCGAGACGGCCGTACCACGTGACTGCTTCAGGAAATTGGTCGCGGTTTAGGTTTGCGATTCGAAATATAAGGGGAATAATCACTTTAATCAGCAGACGCCTCTTACGAGAAACAAGTCTCACAAGTTACTTACAAGGAAACTAAAGATTAGGTTTCGATCAAAACAGCTCAAAAAATAGTCCAGGAAGTGAAAGCTATTTTATCTGAGACACACCTTGGATTCGTTCCATGCAGGAACTCTACGCAGCTGAGAGCGGGGGGGGACATCCAAATGATCCTGTAAGGTGACACACTGAGTTCTATGGAAGAGCACAAGTGACATAGAAATGGTGAACAAACACATGAATTAATGCATTTATTTACAAATTAATTGAAGAATCAATCAATGAATAGAGTATGTTGTAAAGTTGATCCTTTTTAGATTCGATATTTTCACTGGCAATGAGAAAGAATTATAAAAATAACCGTGACACTTGTTCACAGTGATGTCTCATCTGTGGATCATACATGTACACGTACAGTTCACCCATACATGTGTTTGTTTTCTCTCATGTGTAGACTATTTTTTATTGTTACGTTATTCATCTAAAAAGAAATAAAATCCCACAGGAACTGATTGGTGCAATAGAATCATTATTATTCCGTGTTTAGTTGATGGAGGTCGATCGAGGCTTTGCAGGATCCATGTTGGAGCCTTCAGTCAAACTTCCTGCTCCTTTTAGACGGAGTATAGTCAAGTTATTGTTAAAAAATAAGACTTTTTTACCAGTATTTGATTCTCTGTTAAAGAGTCTTGAGGCTTCACTTTGACCTCCTGATACCCTCTCAGTGATCAAACATGAGACATTGGACGGTCTTATTTCGTGCAACAGCCACCTTTCAAACATATTTCAAAGCAACTCGGGAACATCGCTAAAAGGTTTATTGGAATAAAGGTTGGACATTTGTAAACAGGAGGTAGCTCGGTGAAGCACCTGGTATGGGAGGACGTCTCTGTCCGGCCGTCTGTCCTCCAGGAACCTTCAATGCCGTCTAGATCAGGGACAGATGCTGGATTCCATATTCAGATGTCAATACGAAATCTCGCCTAGGGCTCCAACATTGCCAGGTCCGGCCCTGTTTCAAAAGGTGTCTGTTGTGTTGAAAAGAACTCAGATACAACACTAACACCTCGCTATAGAGCCTGCATGAAAACAAGGAGACCCTTCGAGGTGGACCAAGCTCAGGGAAGCCATTTAGGATGCAATGATATAAGACAGCACACAAACATAGAATTACATGGGACGTTTGTATTAGACCACATTAATCAATATTTTACATGGGAGTAATGAATGACATCTGTAAATCAATGCGGTTCAGGACTGAAGAATGATGCGGATGAGGCCTTGGTCAATTTGGTGATGGAGGATTCCCAGCCCTTCACTCTTGGGGAGAACATAGGGTTGAAAGCTTGTTCTAGCTTTCAACCTGTTTCCTCCGCTTACGGACTTCAGGTGAGGTCACAGGAGCTTCTCCAACCCTGGGTTCTACTGTGTCTCACATGACAAAGTGTGTGTGTGTGTGTGTGTGTGTGTGTGTGTGTGTGTGTGTGTGTGTGTGTGTGTGTGTGTGTGTAGTGTACAGTCTGGAATCCATTTTTTGAACATGATGGAAAGAAGCATCACTGGCTGCCGTACCAACATCCTGATTGTGAATACACCTTTTATACACAAACACGCAGCGTGTTTAGTGTGTGTGTACTTTAAGTAAAAGTTACTTAGTTACTTCCAACAACTTGATGGGGGCCGTTCCTATAGTAGATTTTTTTTTTTTTTATAAACATTTTTATTGATTTGACATTTGCAGTGGACAATACAATCAAAGACAGTTTCATTTCCATTTTGTATAACCCCATGCCCATCCCACCCATCCCAGAGACATTTTAACAACAGTACAACATACCAGATCGGTTTTAGATAACACGACATACAGAAAAAGATGAATAAATAAATAATAAACAATAACAATAATAAAATAATAAGGTAATAAAAATAAATAAAATAATATAAAATAGATAAAGAAGGGGGTTGTAATATAAGTTGTTTGCTGCCTGCGTCTTTACATGCTTAACTGATCAGCCCACTATTCCTGGGTCAGGTTGAGTACCAAGAGTCATATCAAATGGAGTGGGGGTCGGCGGACTATTCAAGGTGTGAACAAAAGATCAGGGGGACGTTTCAGTGGCAGGGAGTTTATCGGCATAATCCAGGAGGGATTTCCAGTGCGAATAAAACTTCTCAGGGCGGCCTCTAAGGCTGAATTTGATTTTCTCCAGTTTCAATAGAAATAATAAATCATGTAGCCAGGATTTGAAGGAAGGTGGCTGGGAAGATTTCCATAAGAGAAGAATTTTTCTACGTGCAATCAAGGACGCAGAAGCTATAACATTTTCCTGCAGGGATGTGGTTACAAGTTCATCCGGAGGCACCCCAAAAATAGCCATCTGTGGTGAAGGACTAACTGGTATACCTAGGATGTCAGAGATAGATTTAAAAATTGATTGCCAGTAATTTAACCACTTGGAGCATGTCCAGAACATATGTGTCAGATGCATGGCGTCTGAGAGCATCTATCACAAGTTTCAGATGTCTTGTCTGGGTAAAGTTTGAAGAGTTTGTCTTTGCTATAGTGCAGCCTAAAAAGTACTTTAAATTGGATAACAGAAAGTCTGGCACAGCTAGAAGAGGAGTTAACAGCTTTCAACGCCTTTTTCCAAAGAGCATCGGAGATGCCTATCTGGAGTTCAGTTTCCCAGCCGGTCCTGCTCTATGGTAGATTTTTAGATGGCTACCTTTAATTGTACTTAAGTAAAATTTCATCAAAGTAAAGGTACTTTTACTTGAGTACAATATTTCAGTACTTTTTACACCTCTGAATGGGGGACACTGCAGGAGCTCTTCACTTGTGGGGGAGACACTGGCTGGATCCTGCTGCTGTGGCTCGTGTGTTTCTGAATAATCACTTTAATCAGCAGACGCCTCTTACGAAAAACAAGTCTCACAAGTTACTTACAAGGAAACTAAAGATTAGGTTTCGATCAAAACAGCTCAAAAAATAGTCCAGGAAGTGAAAGCTATTTTATCTGAGACACACCTTGGATTCGTTCCATGCAGGAACTCTACGCAGCTGAGAGCGGGGGGGGACATCCAAATGATCCTGTAAGGTGACACACTGAGTTCTATGGAAGAGCACAAGTGACATAGAAATGGTGAACAAACACATGAATTAATGCATTTATTTACAAATTAATTGAAGAATCAATCAATGAATAGAGTATGTTGTAAAGTTGATCCTTTTTAGATTCGATATTTTCACTGGCAATGAGAAAGAATTATAAAAATAACCGTGACACTTGTTCACAGTGATGTCTCATCTGTGGATCATACATGTACACGTACAGTTCACCCATACATGTGTTTGTTTTCTCTCATGTGTAGACTATTTTTTATTGTTACGTTATTCATCTAAAAAGAAATAAAATCCCACAGGAACTGATTGGTGCAATAGAATCATTATTATTCCGTGTTTAGTTGATGGAGGTCGATCGAGGCTTTGCAGGATCCATGTTGGAGCCTTCAGTCAAACTTCCTGCTCCTTTTAGACGGAGTATAGTCAAGTTATTGTTAAAAAATAAGACTTTTTTACCAGTATTTGATTCTCTGTTAAAGAGTCTTGAGGCTTCACTTTGACCTCCTGATACCCTCTCAGTGATCAAACATGAGACATTGGACGGTCTTATTTCGTGCAACAGCCACCTTTCAAACATATTTCAAAGCAACTCGGGAACATCGCTAAAAGGTTTATTGGAATAAAGGTTGGACATTTGTAAACAGGAGGTAGCTCGGTGAAGCACCTGGTATGGGAGGACGTCTCTGTCCGGCCGTCTGTCCTCCAGGAACCTTCAATGCCGTCTAGATCAGGGACAGATGCTGGATTCCATATTCAGATGTCAATACGAAATCTCGCCTAGGGCTCCAACATTGCCAGGTCCGGCCCTGTTTCAAAAGGTGTCTGTTGTGTTGAAAAGAACTCAGATACAACACTAACACCTCGCTATAGAGCCTGCATGAAAACAAGGAGACCCTTCGAGGTGGACCAAGCTCAGGGAAGCCATTTAGGATGCAATGATATAAGACAGCACACAAACATAGAATTACATGGGACGTTTGTATTAGACCACATTAATCAATATTTTACATGGGAGTAATGAATGACATCTGTAAATCAATGCGGTTCAGGACTGAAGAATGATGCGGATGAGGCCTTGGTCAATTTGGTGATGGAGGATTCCCAGCCCTTCACTCTTGGGGAGAACATAGGGTTGAAAGCTTGTTCTAGCTTTCAACCTGTTTCCTCCGCTTACGGACTTCAGGTGAGGTCACAGGAGCTTCTCCAACCCTGGGTTCTACTGTGTCTCACATGACAAAGTGTGTGTGTGTGTGTGTGTGTGTGTGTGTGTGTGTGTGTGTGTGTGTGTGTGTGTGTGTGTGTGTGTGTGTGTGTGTGTGTGTGTAGTGTACAGTCTGGAATCCATTTTTTGAACATGATGGAAAGAAGCATCACTGGCTGCCGTACCAACATCCTGATTGTGAATACACCTTTTATACACAAACACGCAGCGTGTTTAGTGTGTGTGTACTTTAAGTAAAAGTTACTTAGTTACTTCCAACAACTTGATGGGGGCCGTTCCTATAGTAGATTTTTTTTTTTTTTATAAACATTTTTATTGATTTGACATTTGCAGTGGACAATACAATCAAAGACAGTTTCATTTCCATTTTGTATAACCCCATGCCCATCCCACCCATCCCAGAGACATTTTAACAACAGTACAACATACCAGATCGGTTTTAGATAACACGACATACAGAAAAAGATGAATAAATAAATAATAAACAATAACAATAATAAAATAATAAGGTAATAAAAATAAATAAAATAATATAAAATAGATAAAGAAGGGGGTTGTAATATAAGTTGTTTGCTGCCTGCGTCTTTACATGCTTAACTGATCAGCCCACTATTCCTGGGTCAGGTTGAGTACCAAGAGTCATATCAAATGGAGTGGGGGTCGGCGGACTATTCAAGGTGTGAACAAAAGATCAGGGGGACGTTTCAGTGGCAGGGAGTTTATCGGCATAATCCAGGAGGGATTTCCAGTGCGAATAAAACTTCTCAGGGCGGCCTCTAAGGCTGAATTTGATTTTCTCCAGTTTCAATAGAAATAATAAATCATGTAGCCAGGATTTGAAGGAAGGTGGCTGGGAAGATTTCCATAAGAGAAGAATTTTTCTACGTGCAATCAAGGACGCAGAAGCTATAACATTTTCCTGCAGGGATGTGGTTACAAGTTCATCCGGAGGCACCCCAAAAATAGCCATCTGTGGTGAAGGACTAACTGGTATACCTAGGATGTCAGAGATAGATTTAAAAATTGATTGCCAGTAATTTAACCACTTGGAGCATGTCCAGAACATATGTGTCAGATGCATGGCGTCTGAGAGCATCTATCACAAGTTTCAGATGTCTTGTCTGGGTAAAGTTTGAAGAGTTTGTCTTTGCTATAGTGCAGCCTAAAAAGTACTTTAAATTGGATAACAGAAAGTCTGGCACAGCTAGAAGAGGAGTTAACAGCTTTCAACGCCTTTTTCCAAAGAGCATCGGAGATGCCTATCTGGAGTTCAGTTTCCCAGCCGGTCCTGCTCTATGGTAGATTTTTAGATGGCTACCTTTAATTGTACTTAAGTAAAATTTCATCAAAGTAAAGGTACTTTTACTTGAGTACAATATTTCAGTACTTTTTACACCTCTGAATGGGGGACACTGCAGGAGCTCTTCACTTGTGGGGGAGACACTGGCTGGATCCTGCTGCTGTGGCTCGTGTGTTTCTGAATAATCACTTTAATCAGCAGACGCCTCTTACGAAAAACAAGTCTCACAAGTTACTTACAAGGAAACTAAAGATTAGGTTTCGATCAAAACAGCTCAAAAAATAGTCCAGGAAGTGAAAGCTATTTTATCTGAGACACACCTTGGATTCGTTCCATGCAGGAACTCTACGCAGCTGAGAGCGGGGGGGGACATCCAAATGATCCTGTAAGGTGACACACTGAGTTCTATGGAAGAGCACAAGTGACATAGAAATGGTGAACAAACACATGAATTAATGCATTTATTTACAAATTAATTGAAGAATCAATCAATGAATAGAGTATGTTGTAAAGTTGATCCTTTTTAGATTCGATATTTTCACTGGCAATGAGAAAGAATTATAAAAATAACCGTGACACTTGTTCACAGTGATGTCTCATCTGTGGATCATACATGTACACGTACAGTTCACCCATACATGTGTTTGTTTTCTCTCATGTGTAGACTATTTTTTATTGTTACGTTATTCATCTAAAAAGAAATAAAATCCCACAGGAACTGATTGGTGCAATAGAATCATTATTATTCCGTGTTTAGTTGATGGAGGTCGATCGAGGCTTTGCAGGATCCATGTTGGAGCCTTCAGTCAAACTTCCTGCTCCTTTTAGACGGAGTATAGTCAAGTTATTGTTAAAAAATAAGACTTTTTTACCAGTATTTGATTCTCTGTTAAAGAGTCTTGAGGCTTCACTTTGACCTCCTGATACCCTCTCAGTGATCAAACATGAGACATTGGACGGTCTTATTTCGTGCAACAGCCACCTTTCAAACATATTTCAAAGCAACTCGGGAACATCGCTAAAAGGTTTATTGGAATAAAGGTTGGACATTTGTAAACAGGAGGTAGCTCGGTGAAGCACCTGGTATGGGAGGACGTCTCTGTCCGGCCGTCTGTCCTCCAGGAACCTTCAATGCCGTCTAGATCAGGGACAGATGCTGGATTCCATATTCAGATGTCAATACGAAATCTCGCCTAGGGCTCCAACATTGCCAGGTCCGGCCCTGTTTCAAAAGGTGTCTGTTGTGTTGAAAAGAACTCAGATACAACACTAACACCTCGCTATAGAGCCTGCATGAAAACAAGGAGACCCTTCGAGGTGGACCAAGCTCAGGGAAGCCATTTAGGATGCAATGATATAAGACAGCACACAAACATAGAATTACATGGGACTTTGTATTAGACCACATTAATCAATATTTTACATGGGAGTAATGAATGACATCTGTAAATCAATGCGGTTCAGGACTGAAGAATGATGCGGATGAGGCCTTGGTCAATTTGGTGATGGAGGATTCCCAGCCCTTCACTCTTGGGGAGAACATAGGGTTGAAAGCTTGTTCTAGCTTTCAACCTGTTTCCTCCGCTTACGGACTTCAGGTGAGGTCACAGGAGCTTCTCCAACCCTGGGTTCTACTGTGTCTCACATGACAAAGTGTGTGTGTGTGTGTGTGTGTGTGTGTGTGTGTGTGTAGTGTACAGTCTGGAATCCATTTTTTGAACATGATGGAAAGAAGCATCACTGGCTGCCGTACCAACATCCTGATTGTGAATACACCTTTTATACACAAACACGCAGCGTGTTTAGTGTGTGTGTACTTTAAGTAAAAGTTACTTAGTTACTTCCAACAACTTGATGGGGGCCGTTCCTATAGTAGATTTTTTTTTTTTTATAAACATTTTTATTGATTTGACATTTGCAGTGGACAATACAATCAAAGACAGTTTCATTTCCATTTTGTATAACCCCATGCCCATCCCACCCATCCCAGAGACATTTTAACAACAGTACAACATACCAGATCGGTTTTAGATAACACGACATACAGAAAAAGATGAATAAATAAATAATAAACAATAACAATAATAAAATAATAAGGTAATAAAAATAAATAAAATAATATAAAATAGATAAAGAAGGGGGTTGTAATATAAGTTGTTTGCTGCCTGCGTCTTTACATGCTTAACTGATCAGCCCACTATTCCTGGGTCAGGTTGAGTACCAAGAGTCATATCAAATGGAGTGGGGGTCGGCGGACTATTCAAGGTGTGAACAAAAGATCAGGGGGACGTTTCAGTGGCAGGGAGTTTATCGGCATAATCCAGGAGGGATTTCCAGTGCGAATAAAACTTCTCAGGGCGGCCTCTAAGGCTGAATTTGATTTTCTCCAGTTTCAATAGAAATAATAAATCATGTAGCCAGGATTTGAAGGAAGGTGGCTGGGAAGATTTCCATAAGAGAAGAATTTTTCTACGTGCAATCAAGGACGCAGAAGCTATAACATTTTCCTGCAGGGATGTGGTTACAAGTTCATCCGGAGGCACCCCAAAAATAGCCATCTGTGGTGAAGGACTAACTGGTATACCTAGGATGTCAGAGATAGATTTAAAAATTGATTGCCAGTAATTTAACCACTTGGAGCATGTCCAGAACATATGTGTCAGATGCATGGCGTCTGAGAGCATCTATCACAAGTTTCAGATGTCTTGTCTGGGTAAAGTTTGAAGAGTTTGTCTTTGCTATAGTGCAGCCTAAAAAGTACTTTAAATTGGATAACAGAAAGTCTGGCACAGCTAGAAGAGGAGTTAACAGCTTTCAACGCCTTTTTCCAAAGAGCATCGGAGATGCCTATCTGGAGTTCAGTTTCCCAGCCGGTCCTGCTCTATGGTAGATTTTTAGATGGCTACCTTTAATTGTACTTAAGTAAAATTTCATCAAAGTAAAGGTACTTTTACTTGAGTACAATATTTCAGTACTTTTTACACCTCTGAATGGGGGACACTGCAGGAGCTCTTCACTTGTGGGGGAGACACTGGCTGGATCCTGCTGCTGTGGCTCGTGTGTTTCTGAATAATCACTTTAATCAGCAGACGCCTCTTACGAAAAACAAGTCTCACAAGTTACTTACAAGGAAACTAAAGATTAGGTTTCGATCAAAACAGCTCAAAAAATAGTCCAGGAAGTGAAAGCTATTTTATCTGAGACACACCTTGGATTCGTTCCATGCAGGAACTCTACGCAGCTGAGAGCGGGGGGGGACATCCAAATGATCCTGTAAGGTGACACACTGAGTTCTATGGAAGAGCACAAGTGACATAGAAATGGTGAACAAACACATGAATTAATGCATTTATTTACAAATTAATTGAAGAATCAATCAATGAATAGAGTATGTTGTAAAGTTGATCCTTTTTAGATTCGATATTTTCACTGGCAATGAGAAAGAATTATAAAAATAACCGTGACACTTGTTCACAGTGATGTCTCATCTGTGGATCATACATGTACACGTACAGTTCACCCATACATGTGTTTGTTTTCTCTCATGTGTAGACTATTTTTTATTGTTACGTTATTCATCTAAAAAGAAATAAAATCCCACAGGAACTGATTGGTGCAATAGAATCATTATTATTCCGTGTTTAGTTGATGGAGGTCGATCGAGGCTTTGCAGGATCCATGTTGGAGCCTTCAGTCAAACTTCCTGCTCCTTTTAGACGGAGTATAGTCAAGTTATTGTTAAAAAATAAGACTTTTTTACCAGTATTTGATTCTCTGTTAAAGAGTCTTGAGGCTTCACTTTGACCTCCTGATACCCTCTCAGTGATCAAACATGAGACATTGGACGGTCTTATTTCGTGCAACAGCCACCTTTCAAACATATTTCAAAGCAACTCGGGAACATCGCTAAAAGGTTTATTGGAATAAAGGTTGGACATTTGTAAACAGGAGGTAGCTCGGTGAAGCACCTGGTATGGGAGGACGTCTCTGTCCGGCCGTCTGTCCTCCAGGAACCTTCAATGCCGTCTAGATCAGGGACAGATGCTGGATTCCATATTCAGATGTCAATACGAAATCTCGCCTAGGGCTCCAACATTGCCAGGTCCGGCCCTGTTTCAAAAGGTGTCTGTTGTGTTGAAAAGAACTCAGATACAACACTAACACCTCGCTATAGAGCCTGCATGAAAACAAGGAGACCCTTCGAGGTGGACCAAGCTCAGGGAAGCCATTTAGGATGCAATGATATAAGACAGCACACAAACATAGAATTACATGGGACTTTGTATTAGACCACATTAATCAATATTTTACATGGGAGTAATGAATGACATCTGTAAATCAATGCGGTTCAGGACTGAAGAATGATGCGGATGAGGCCTTGGTCAATTTGGTGATGGAGGATTCCCAGCCCTTCACTCTTGGGGAGAACATAGGGTTGAAAGCTTGTTCTAGCTTTCAACCTGTTTCCTCCGCTTACGGACTTCAGGTGAGGTCACAGGAGCTTCTCCAACCCTGGGTTCTACTGTGTCTCACATGACAAAGTGTGTGTGTGTGTGTGTGTGTGTGTGTGTGTGTGTGTGTGTGTGTGTGTGTGTGTGTGTGTGTGTAGTGTACAGTCTGGAATCCATTTTTTGAACATGATGGAAAGAAGCATCACTGGCTGCCGTACCAACATCCTGATTGTGAATACACCTTTTATACACAAACACGCAGCGTGTTTAGTGTGTGTGTACTTTAAGTAAAAGTTACTTAGTTACTTCCAACAACTTGATGGGGGCCGTTCCTATAGTAGATTTTTTTTTTTTTTATAAACATTTTTATTGATTTGACATTTGCAGTGGACAATACAATCAAAGACAGTTTCATTTCCATTTTGTATAACCCCATGCCCATCCCACCCATCCCAGAGACATTTTAACAACAGTACAACATACCAGATCGGTTTTAGATAACACGACATACAGAAAAAGATGAATAAATAAATAATAAACAATAACAATAATAAAATAATAAGGTAATAAAAATAAATAAAATAATATAAAATAGATAAAGAAGGGGGTTGTAATATAAGTTGTTTGCTGCCTGCGTCTTTACATGCTTAACTGATCAGCCCACTATTCCTGGGTCAGGTTGAGTACCAAGAGTCATATCAAATGGAGTGGGGGTCGGCGGACTATTCAAGGTGTGAACAAAAGATCAGGGGGACGTTTCAGTGGCAGGGAGTTTATCGGCATAATCCAGGAGGGATTTCCAGTGCGAATAAAACTTCTCAGGGCGGCCTCTAAGGCTGAATTTGATTTTCTCCAGTTTCAATAGAAATAATAAATCATGTAGCCAGGATTTGAAGGAAGGTGGCTGGGAAGATTTCCATAAGAGAAGAATTTTTCTACGTGCAATCAAGGACGCAGAAGCTATAACATTTTCCTGCAGGGATGTGGTTACAAGTTCATCCGGAGGCACCCCAAAAATAGCCATCTGTGGTGAAGGACTAACTGGTATACCTAGGATGTCAGAGATAGATTTAAAAATTGATTGCCAGTAATTTAACCACTTGGAGCATGTCCAGAACATATGTGTCAGATGCATGGCGTCTGAGAGCATCTATCACAAGTTTCAGATGTCTTGTCTGGGTAAAGTTTGAAGAGTTTGTCTTTGCTATAGTGCAGCCTAAAAAGTACTTTAAATTGGATAACAGAAAGTCTGGCACAGCTAGAAGAGGAGTTAACAGCTTTCAACGCCTTTTTCCAAAGAGCATCGGAGATGCCTATCTGGAGTTCAGTTTCCCAGCCGGTCCTGCTCTATGGTAGATTTTTAGATGGCTACCTTTAATTGTACTTAAGTAAAATTTCATCAAAGTAAAGGTACTTTTACTTGAGTACAATATTTCAGTACTTTTTACACCTCTGAATGGGGGACACTGCAGGAGCTCTTCACTTGTGGGGGAGACACTGGCTGGATCCTGCTGCTGTGGCTCGTGTGTTTCTGAATAATCACTTTAATCAGCAGACGCCTCTTACGAAAAACAAGTCTCACAAGTTACTTACAAGGAAACTAAAGATTAGGTTTCGATCAAAACAGCTCAAAAAATAGTCCAGGAAGTGAAAGCTATTTTATCTGAGACACACCTTGGATTCGTTCCATGCAGGAACTCTACGCAGCTGAGAGCGGGGGGGGACATCCAAATGATCCTGTAAGGTGACACACTGAGTTCTATGGAAGAGCACAAGTGACATAGAAATGGTGAACAAACACATGAATTAATGCATTTATTTACAAATTAATTGAAGAATCAATCAATGAATAGAGTATGTTGTAAAGTTGATCCTTTTTAGATTCGATATTTTCACTGGCAATGAGAAAGAATTATAAAAATAACCGTGACACTTGTTCACAGTGATGTCTCATCTGTGGATCATACATGTACACGTACAGTTCACCCATACATGTGTTTGTTTTCTCTCATGTGTAGACTATTTTTTATTGTTACGTTATTCATCTAAAAAGAAATAAAATCCCACAGGAACTGATTGGTGCAATAGAATCATTATTATTCCGTGTTTAGTTGATGGAGGTCGATCGAGGCTTTGCAGGATCCATGTTGGAGCCTTCAGTCAAACTTCCTGCTCCTTTTAGACGGAGTATAGTCAAGTTATTGTTAAAAAATAAGACTTTTTTACCAGTATTTGATTCTCTGTTAAAGAGTCTTGAGGCTTCACTTTGACCTCCTGATACCCTCTCAGTGATCAAACATGAGACATTGGACGGTCTTATTTCGTGCAACAGCCACCTTTCAAACATATTTCAAAGCAACTCGGGAACATCGCTAAAAGGTTTATTGGAATAAAGGTTGGACATTTGTAAACAGGAGGTAGCTCGGTGAAGCACCTGGTATGGGAGGACGTCTCTGTCCGGCCGTCTGTCCTCCAGGAACCTTCAATGCCGTCTAGATCAGGGACAGATGCTGGATTCCATATTCAGATGTCAATACGAAATCTCGCCTAGGGCTCCAACATTGCCAGGTCCGGCCCTGTTTCAAAAGGTGTCTGTTGTGTTGAAAAGAACTCAGATACAACACTAACACCTCGCTATAGAGCCTGCATGAAAACAAGGAGACCCTTCGAGGTGGACCAAGCTCAGGGAAGCCATTTAGGATGCAATGATATAAGACAGCACACAAACATAGAATTACATGGGACTTTGTATTAGACCACATTAATCAATATTTTACATGGGAGTAATGAATGACATCTGTAAATCAATGCGGTTCAGGACTGAAGAATGATGCGGATGAGGCCTTGGTCAATTTGGTGATGGAGGATTCCCAGCCCTTCACTCTTGGGGAGAACATAGGGTTGAAAGCTTGTTCTAGCTTTCAACCTGTTTCCTCCGCTTACGGACTTCAGGTGAGGTCACAGGAGCTTCTCCAACCCTGGGTTCTACTGTGTCTCACATGACAAAGTGTGTGTGTGTGTGTGTGTGTGTGTGTGTGTGTGTGTGTGTGTGTGTGTGTGTGTGTGTGTGTGTGTGTAGTGTACAGTCTGGAATCCATTTTTTGAACATGATGGAAAGAAGCATCACTGGCTGCCGTACCAACATCCTGATTGTGAATACACCTTTTATACACAAACACGCAGCGTGTTTAGTGTGTGTGTACTTTAAGTAAAAGTTACTTAGTTACTTCCAACAACTTGATGGGGGCCGTTCCTATAGTAGATTTTTTTTTTTTTTATAAACATTTTTATTGATTTGACATTTGCAGTGGACAATACAATCAAAGACAGTTTCATTTCCATTTTGTATAACCCCATGCCCATCCCACCCATCCCAGAGACATTTTAACAACAGTACAACATACCAGATCGGTTTTAGATAACACGACATACAGAAAAAGATGAATAAATAAATAATAAACAATAACAATAATAAAATAATAAGGTAATAAAAATAAATAAAATAATATAAAATAGATAAAGAAGGGGGTTGTAATATAAGTTGTTTGCTGCCTGCGTCTTTACATGCTTAACTGATCAGCCCACTATTCCTGGGTCAGGTTGAGTACCAAGAGTCATATCAAATGGAGTGGGGGTCGGCGGACTATTCAAGGTGTGAACAAAAGATCAGGGGGACGTTTCAGTGGCAGGGAGTTTATCGGCATAATCCAGGAGGGATTTCCAGTGCGAATAAAACTTCTCAGGGCGGCCTCTAAGGCTGAATTTGATTTTCTCCAGTTTCAATAGAAATAATAAATCATGTAGCCAGGATTTGAAGGAAGGTGGCTGGGAAGATTTCCATAAGAGAAGAATTTTTCTACGTGCAATCAAGGACGCAGAAGCTATAACATTTTCCTGCAGGGATGTGGTTACAAGTTCATCCGGAGGCACCCCAAAAATAGCCATCTGTGGTGAAGGACTAACTGGTATACCTAGGATGTCAGAGATAGATTTAAAAATTGATTGCCAGTAATTTAACCACTTGGAGCATGTCCAGAACATATGTGTCAGATGCATGGCGTCTGAGAGCATCTATCACAAGTTTCAGATGTCTTGTCTGGGTAAAGTTTGAAGAGTTTGTCTTTGCTATAGTGCAGCCTAAAAAGTACTTTAAATTGGATAACAGAAAGTCTGGCACAGCTAGAAGAGGAGTTAACAGCTTTCAACGCCTTTTTCCAAAGAGCATCGGAGATGCCTATCTGGAGTTCAGTTTCCCAGCCGGTCCTGCTCTATGGTAGATTTTTAGATGGCTACCTTTAATTGTACTTAAGTAAAATTTCATCAAAGTAAAGGTACTTTTACTTGAGTACAATATTTCAGTACTTTTTACACCTCTGAATGGGGGACACTGCAGGAGCTCTTCACTTGTGGGGGAGACACTGGCTGGATCCTGCTGCTGTGGCTCGTGTGTTTCTGAATAATCACTTTAATCAGCAGACGCCTCTTACGAAAAACAAGTCTCACAAGTTACTTACAAGGAAACTAAAGATTAGGTTTCGATCAAAACAGCTCAAAAAATAGTCCAGGAAGTGAAAGCTATTTTATCTGAGACACACCTTGGATTCGTTCCATGCAGGAACTCTACGCAGCTGAGAGCGGGGGGGGACATCCAAATGATCCTGTAAGGTGACACACTGAGTTCTATGGAAGAGCACAAGTGACATAGAAATGGTGAACAAACACATGAATTAATGCATTTATTTACAAATTAATTGAAGAATCAATCAATGAATAGAGTATGTTGTAAAGTTGATCCTTTTTAGATTCGATATTTTCACTGGCAATGAGAAAGAATTATAAAAATAACCGTGACACTTGTTCACAGTGATGTCTCATCTGTGGATCATACATGTACACGTACAGTTCACCCATACATGTGTTTGTTTTCTCTCATGTGTAGACTATTTTTTATTGTTACGTTATTCATCTAAAAAGAAATAAAATCCCACAGGAACTGATTGGTGCAATAGAATCATTATTATTCCGTGTTTAGTTGATGGAGGTCGATCGAGGCTTTGCAGGATCCATGTTGGAGCCTTCAGTCAAACTTCCTGCTCCTTTTAGACGGAGTATAGTCAAGTTATTGTTAAAAAATAAGACTTTTTTACCAGTATTTGATTCTCTGTTAAAGAGTCTTGAGGCTTCACTTTGACCTCCTGATACCCTCTCAGTGATCAAACATGAGACATTGGACGGTCTTATTTCGTGCAACAGCCACCTTTCAAACATATTTCAAAGCAACTCGGGAACATCGCTAAAAGGTTTATTGGAATAAAGGTTGGACATTTGTAAACAGGAGGTAGCTCGGTGAAGCACCTGGTATGGGAGGACGTCTCTGTCCGGCCGTCTGTCCTCCAGGAACCTTCAATGCCGTCTAGATCAGGGACAGATGCTGGATTCCATATTCAGATGTCAATACGAAATCTCGCCTAGGGCTCCAACATTGCCAGGTCCGGCCCTGTTTCAAAAGGTGTCTGTTGTGTTGAAAAGAACTCAGATACAACACTAACACCTCGCTATAGAGCCTGCATGAAAACAAGGAGACCCTTCGAGGTGGACCAAGCTCAGGGAAGCCATTTAGGATGCAATGATATAAGACAGCACACAAACATAGAATTACATGGGACGTTTGTATTAGACCACATTAATCAATATTTTACATGAGAGTAATGAATGACATCTGTAAATCAATGCGGTTCAGGACTGAAGAATGATGCGGATGAGGCCTTGGTCAATTTGGTGATGGAGGATTCCCAGCCCTTCACTCTTGGGGAGAACATAGGGTTGAAAGCTTGTTCTAGCTTTCAACCTGTTTCCTCCGCTTACGGACTTCAGGTGAGGTCACAGGAGCTTCTCCAACCCTGGGTTCTACTGTGTCTCACATGACAAAGTGTGTGTGTGTGTGTGTGTGTGTGTGTGTGTGTGTGTGTGTGTGTGTGTGTGTGTGTGTGTGTGTGTAGTGTACAGTCTGGAATCCATTTTTTGAACATGATGGAAAGAAGCATCACTGGCTGCCGTACCAACATCCTGATTGTGAATACACCTTTTATACACAAACACGCAGCGTGTTTAGTGTGTGTGTACTTTAAGTAAAAGTTACTTAGTTACTTCCAACAACTTGATGGGGGCCGTTCCTATAGTAGATTTTTTTTTTTTTTATAAACATTTTTATTGATTTGACATTTGCAGTGGACAATACAATCAAAGACAGTTTCATTTCCATTTTGTATAACCCCATGCCCATCCCACCCATCCCAGAGACATTTTAACAACAGTACAACATACCAGATCGGTTTTAGATAACACGACATACAGAAAAAGATGAATAAATAAATAATAAACAATAACAATAATAAAATAATAAGGTAATAAAAATAAATAAAATAATATAAAATAGATAAAGAAGGGGGTTGTAATATAAGTTGTTTGCTGCCTGCGTCTTTACATGCTTAACTGATCAGCCCACTATTCCTGGGTCAGGTTGAGTACCAAGAGTCATATCAAATGGAGTGGGGGTCGGCGGACTATTCAAGGTGTGAACAAAAGATCAGGGGGACGTTTCAGTGGCAGGGAGTTTATCGGCATAATCCAGGAGGGATTTCCAGTGCGAATAAAACTTCTCAGGGCGGCCTCTAAGGCTGAATTTGATTTTCTCCAGTTTCAATAGAAATAATAAATCATGTAGCCAGGATTTGAAGGAAGGTGGCTGGGAAGATTTCCATAAGAGAAGAATTTTTCTACGTGCAATCAAGGACGCAGAAGCTATAACATTTTCCTGCAGGGATGTGGTTACAAGTTCATCCGGAGGCACCCCAAAAATAGCCATCTGTGGTGAAGGACTAACTGGTATACCTAGGATGTCAGAGATAGATTTAAAAATTGATTGCCAGTAATTTAACCACTTGGAGCATGTCCAGAACATATGTGTCAGATGCATGGCGTCTGAGAGCATCTATCACAAGTTTCAGATGTCTTGTCTGGGTAAAGTTTGAAGAGTTTGTCTTTGCTATAGTGCAGCCTAAAAAGTACTTTAAATTGGATAACAGAAAGTCTGGCACAGCTAGAAGAGGAGTTAACAGCTTTCAACGCCTTTTTCCAAAGAGCATCGGAGATGCCTATCTGGAGTTCAGTTTCCCAGCCGGTCCTGCTCTATGGTAGATTTTTAGATGGCTACCTTTAATTGTACTTAAGTAAAATTTCATCAAAGTAAAGGTACTTTTACTTGAGTACAATATTTCAGTACTTTTTACACCTCTGAATGGGGGACACTGCAGGAGCTCTTCACTTGTGGGGGAGACACTGGCTGGATCCTGCTGCTGTGGCTCGTGTGTTTCTGAATAATCACTTTAATCAGCAGACGCCTCTTACGAAAAACAAGTCTCACAAGTTACTTACAAGGAAACTAAAGATTAGGTTTCGATCAAAACAGCTCAAAAAATAGTCCAGGAAGTGAAAGCTATTTTATCTGAGACACACCTTGGATTCGTTCCATGCAGGAACTCTACGCAGCTGAGAGCGGGGGGGGACATCCAAATGATCCTGTAAGGTGACACACTGAGTTCTATGGAAGAGCACAAGTGACATAGAAATGGTGAACAAACACATGAATTAATGCATTTATTTACAAATTAATTGAAGAATCAATCAATGAATAGAGTATGTTGTAAAGTTGATCCTTTTTAGATTCGATATTTTCACTGGCAATGAGAAAGAATTATAAAAATAACCGTGACACTTGTTCACAGTGATGTCTCATCTGTGGATCATACATGTACACGTACAGTTCACCCATACATGTGTTTGTTTTCTCTCATGTGTAGACTATTTTTTATTGTTACGTTATTCATCTAAAAAGAAATAAAATCCCACAGGAACTGATTGGTGCAATAGAATCATTATTATTCCGTGTTTAGTTGATGGAGGTCGATCGAGGCTTTGCAGGATCCATGTTGGAGCCTTCAGTCAAACTTCCTGCTCCTTTTAGACGGAGTATAGTCAAGTTATTGTTAAAAAATAAGACTTTTTTACCAGTATTTGATTCTCTGTTAAAGAGTCTTGAGGCTTCACTTTGACCTCCTGATACCCTCTCAGTGATCAAACATGAGACATTGGACGGTCTTATTTCGTGCAACAGCCATCTTTCAAACATATTTCAAAGCAACTCGGGAACATCGCTAAAAGGTTTATTGGAATAAAGGTTGGACATTTGTAAACAGGAGGTAGCTCGGTGAAGCACCTGGTATGGGAGGACGTCTCTGTCCGGCCGTCTGTCCTCCAGGAACCTTCAATGCCGTCTAGATCAGGGACAGATGCTGGATTCCATATTCAGATGTCAATACGAAATCTCGCCTAGGGCTCCAACATTGCCAGGTCCGGCCCTGTTTCAAAAGGTGTCTGTTGTGTTGAAAAGAACTCAGATACAACACTAACACCTCGCTATAGAGCCTGCATGAAAACAAGGAGACCCTTCGAGGTGGACCAAGCTCAGGGAAGCCATTTAGGATGCAATGATATAAGACAGCACACAAACATAGAATTACATGGGACTTTGTATTAGACCACATTAATCAATATTTTACATGGGAGTAATGAATGACATCTGTAAATCAATGCGGTTCAGGACTGAAGAATGATGCGGATGAGGCCTTGGTCAATTTGGTGATGGAGGATTCCCAGCCCTTCACTCTTGGGGAGAACATAGGGTTGAAAGCTTGTTCTAGCTTTCAACCTGTTTCCTCCGCTTACGGACTTCAGGTGAGGTCACAGGAGCTTCTCCAACCCTGGGTTCTACTGTGTCTCACATGACAAAGTGTGTGTGTGTGTGTGTGTGTGTGTGTGTGTGTGTGTAGTGTACAGTCTGGAATCCATTTTTTGAACATGATGGAAAGAAGCATCACTGGCTGCCGTACCAACATCCTGATTGTGAATACACCTTTTATACACAAACACGCAGCGTGTTTAGTGTGTGTGTACTTTAAGTAAAAGTTACTTAGTTACTTCCAACAACTTGATGGGGGCCGTTCCTATAGTAGATTTTTTTTTTTTTATAAACATTTTTATTGATTTGACATTTGCAGTGGACAATACAATCAAAGACAGTTTCATTTCCATTTTGTATAACCCCATGCCCATCCCACCCATCCCAGAGACATTTTAACAACAGTACAACATACCAGATCGGTTTTAGATAACACGACATACAGAAAAAGATGAATAAATAAATAATAAACAATAACAATAATAAAATAATAAGGTAATAAAAATAAATAAAATAATATAAAATAGATAAAGAAGGGGGTTGTAATATAAGTTGTTTGCTGCCTGCGTCTTTACATGCTTAACTGATCAGCCCACTATTCCTGGGTCAGGTTGAGTACCAAGAGTCATATCAAATGGAGTGGGGGTCGGCGGACTATTCAAGGTGTGAACAAAAGATCAGGGGGACGTTTCAGTGGCAGGGAGTTTATCGGCATAATCCAGGAGGGATTTCCAGTGCGAATAAAACTTCTCAGGGCGGCCTCTAAGGCTGAATTTGATTTTCTCCAGTTTCAATAGAAATAATAAATCATGTAGCCAGGATTTGAAGGAAGGTGGCTGGGAAGATTTCCATAAGAGAAGAATTTTTCTACGTGCAATCAAGGACGCAGAAGCTATAACATTTTCCTGCAGGGATGTGGTTACAAGTTCATCCGGAGGCACCCCAAAAATAGCCATCTGTGGTGAAGGACTAACTGGTATACCTAGGATGTCAGAGATAGATTTAAAAATTGATTGCCAGTAATTTAACCACTTGGAGCATGTCCAGAACATATGTGTCAGATGCATGGCGTCTGAGAGCATCTATCACAAGTTTCAGATGTCTTGTCTGGGTAAAGTTTGAAGAGTTTGTCTTTGCTATAGTGCAGCCTAAAAAGTACTTTAAATTGGATAACAGAAAGTCTGGCACAGCTAGAAGAGGAGTTAACAGCTTTCAACGCCTTTTTCCAAAGAGCATCGGAGATGCCTATCTGGAGTTCAGTTTCCCAGCCGGTCCTGCTCTATGGTAGATTTTTAGATGGCTACCTTTAATTGTACTTAAGTAAAATTTCATCAAAGTAAAGGTACTTTTACTTGAGTACAATATTTCAGTACTTTTTACACCTCTGAATGGGGGACACTGCAGGAGCTCTTCACTTGTGGGGGAGACACTGGCTGGATCCTGCTGCTGTGGCTCGTGTGTTTCTGAATAATCACTTTAATCAGCAGACGCCTCTTACGAAAAACAAGTCTCACAAGTTACTTACAAGGAAACTAAAGATTAGGTTTCGATCAAAACAGCTCAAAAAATAGTCCAGGAAGTGAAAGCTATTTTATCTGAGACACACCTTGGATTCGTTCCATGCAGGAACTCTACGCAGCTGAGAGCGGGGGGGGACATCCAAATGATCCTGTAAGGTGACACACTGAGTTCTATGGAAGAGCACAAGTGACATAGAAATGGTGAACAAACACATGAATTAATGCATTTATTTACAAATTAATTGAAGAATCAATCAATGAATAGAGTATGTTGTAAAGTTGATCCTTTTTAGATTCGATATTTTCACTGGCAATGAGAAAGAATTATAAAAATAACCGTGACACTTGTTCACAGTGATGTCTCATCTGTGGATCATACATGTACACGTACAGTTCACCCATACATGTGTTTGTTTTCTCTCATGTGTAGACTATTTTTTATTGTTACGTTATTCATCTAAAAAGAAATAAAATCCCACAGGAACTGATTGGTGCAATAGAATCATTATTATTCCGTGTTTAGTTGATGGAGGTCGATCGAGGCTTTGCAGGATCCATGTTGGAGCCTTCAGTCAAACTTCCTGCTCCTTTTAGACGGAGTATAGTCAAGTTATTGTTAAAAAATAAGACTTTTTTACCAGTATTTGATTCTCTGTTAAAGAGTCTTGAGGCTTCACTTTGACCTCCTGATACCCTCTCAGTGATCAAACATGAGACATTGGACGGTCTTATTTCGTGCAACAGCCACCTTTCAAACATATTTCAAAGCAACTCGGGAACATCGCTAAAAGGTTTATTGGAATAAAGGTTGGACATTTGTAAACAGGAGGTAGCTCGGTGAAGCACCTGGTATGGGAGGACGTCTCTGTCCGGCCGTCTGTCCTCCAGGAACCTTCAATGCCGTCTAGATCAGGGACAGATGCTGGATTCCATATTCAGATGTCAATACGAAATCTCGCCTAGGGCTCCAACATTGCCAGGTCCGGCCCTGTTTCAAAAGGTGTCTGTTGTGTTGAAAAGAACTCAGATACAACACTAACACCTCGCTATAGAGCCTGCATGAAAACAAGGAGACCCTTCGAGGTGGACCAAGCTCAGGGAAGCCATTTAGGATGCAATGATATAAGACAGCACACAAACATAGAATTACATGGGACTTTGTATTAGACCACATTAATCAATATTTTACATGGGAGTAATGAATGACATCTGTAAATCAATGCGGTTCAGGACTGAAGAATGATGCGGATGAGGCCTTGGTCAATTTGGTGATGGAGGATTCCCAGCCCTTCACTCTTGGGGAGAACATAGGGTTGAAAGCTTGTTCTAGCTTTCAACCTGTTTCCTCCGCTTACGGACTTCAGGTGAGGTCACAGGAGCTTCTCCAACCCTGGGTTCTACTGTGTCTCACATGACAAAGTGTGTGTGTGTGTGTGTGTGTGTGTGTGTGTGTGTGTGTGTGTGTGTGTGTGTGTGTGTGTGTGTGTGTGTGTAGTGTACAGTCTGGAATCCATTTTTTGAACATGATGGAAAGAAGCATCACTGGCTGCCGTACCAACATCCTGATTGTGAATACACCTTTTATACACAAACACGCAGCGTGTTTAGTGTGTGTGTACTTTAAGTAAAAGTTACTTAGTTACTTCCAACAACTTGATGGGGGCCGTTCCTATAGTAGATTTTTTTTTTTTTTATAAACATTTTTATTGATTTGACATTTGCAGTGGACAATACAATCAAAGACAGTTTCATTTCCATTTTGTATAACCCCATGCCCATCCCACCCATCCCAGAGACATTTTAACAACAGTACAACATACCAGATCGGTTTTAGATAACACGACATACAGAAAAAGATGAATAAATAAATAATAAACAATAACAATAATAAAATAATAAGGTAATAAAAATAAATAAAATAATATAAAATAGATAAAGAAGGGGGTTGTAATATAAGTTGTTTGCTGCCTGCGTCTTTACATGCTTAACTGATCAGCCCACTATTCCTGGGTCAGGTTGAGTACCAAGAGTCATATCAAATGGAGTGGGGGTCGGCGGACTATTCAAGGTGTGAACAAAAGATCAGGGGGACGTTTCAGTGGCAGGGAGTTTATCGGCATAATCCAGGAGGGATTTCCAGTGCGAATAAAACTTCTCAGGGCGGCCTCTAAGGCTGAATTTGATTTTCTCCAGTTTCAATAGAAATAATAAATCATGTAGCCAGGATTTGAAGGAAGGTGGCTGGGAAGATTTCCATAAGAGAAGAATTTTTCTACGTGCAATCAAGGACGCAGAAGCTATAACATTTTCCTGCAGGGATGTGGTTACAAGTTCATCCGGAGGCACCCCAAAAATAGCCATCTGTGGTGAAGGACTAACTGGTATACCTAGGATGTCAGAGATAGATTTAAAAATTGATTGCCAGTAATTTAACCACTTGGAGCATGTCCAGAACATATGTGTCAGATGCATGGCGTCTGAGAGCATCTATCACAAGTTTCAGATGTCTTGTCTGGGTAAAGTTTGAAGAGTTTGTCTTTGCTATAGTGCAGCCTAAAAAGTACTTTAAATTGGATAACAGAAAGTCTGGCACAGCTAGAAGAGGAGTTAACAGCTTTCAACGCCTTTTTCCAAAGAGCATCGGAGATGCCTATCTGGAGTTCAGTTTCCCAGCCGGTCCTGCTCTATGGTAGATTTTTAGATGGCTACCTTTAATTGTACTTAAGTAAAATTTCATCAAAGTAAAGGTACTTTTACTTGAGTACAATATTTCAGTACTTTTTACACCTCTGAATGGGGGACACTGCAGGAGCTCTTCACTTGTGGGGGAGACACTGGCTGGATCCTGCTGCTGTGGCTCGTGTGTTTCTGAATAATCACTTTAATCAGCAGACGCCTCTTACGAAAAACAAGTCTCACAAGTTACTTACAAGGAAACTAAAGATTAGGTTTCGATCAAAACAGCTCAAAAAATAGTCCAGGAAGTGAAAGCTATTTTATCTGAGACACACCTTGGATTCGTTCCATGCAGGAACTCTACGCAGCTGAGAGCGGGGGGGGACATCCAAATGATCCTGTAAGGTGACACACTGAGTTCTATGGAAGAGCACAAGTGACATAGAAATGGTGAACAAACACATGAATTAATGCATTTATTTACAAATTAATTGAAGAATCAATCAATGAATAGAGTATGTTGTAAAGTTGATCCTTTTTAGATTCGATATTTTCACTGGCAATGAGAAAGAATTATAAAAATAACCGTGACACTTGTTCACAGTGATGTCTCATCTGTGGATCATACATGTACACGTACAGTTCACCCATACATGTGTTTGTTTTCTCTCATGTGTAGACTATTTTTTATTGTTACGTTATTCATCTAAAAAGAAATAAAATCCCACAGGAACTGATTGGTGCAATAGAATCATTATTATTCCGTGTTTAGTTGATGGAGGTCGATCGAGGCTTTGCAGGATCCATGTTGGAGCCTTCAGTCAAACTTCCTGCTCCTTTTAGACGGAGTATAGTCAAGTTATTGTTAAAAAATAAGACTTTTTTACCAGTATTTGATTCTCTGTTAAAGAGTCTTGAGGCTTCACTTTGACCTCCTGATACCCTCTCAGTGATCAAACATGAGACATTGGACGGTCTTATTTCGTGCAACAGCCACCTTTCAAACATATTTCAAAGCAACTCGGGAACATCGCTAAAAGGTTTATTGGAATAAAGGTTGGACATTTGTAAACAGGAGGTAGCTCGGTGAAGCACCTGGTATGGGAGGACGTCTCTGTCCGGCCGTCTGTCCTCCAGGAACCTTCAATGCCGTCTAGATCAGGGACAGATGCTGGATTCCATATTCAGATGTCAATACGAAATCTCGCCTAGGGCTCCAACATTGCCAGGTCCGGCCCTGTTTCAAAAGGTGTCTGTTGTGTTGAAAAGAACTCAGATACAACACTAACACCTCGCTATAGAGCCTGCATGAAAACAAGGAGACCCTTCAAGGTGGACCAAGCTCAGGGAAGCCATTTAGGATGCAATGATATAAGACAGCACACAAACATAGAATTACATGGGACTTTGTATTAGACCACATTAATCAATATTTTACATGGGAGTAATGAATGACATCTGTAAATCAATGCGGTTCAGGACTGAAGAATGATGCGGATGAGGCCTTGGTCAATTTGGTGATGGAGGATTCCCAGCCCTTCACTCTTGGGGAGAACATAGGGTTGAAAGCTTGTTCTAGCTTTCAACCTGTTTCCTCCGCTTACGGACTTCAGGTGAGGTCACAGGAGCTTCTCCAACCCTGGGTTCTACTGTGTCTCACATGACAAAGTGTGTGTGTGTGTGTGTGTGTGTGTGTGTGTGTGTGTAGTGTACAGTCTGGAATCCATTTTTTGAACATGATGGAAAGAAGCATCACTGGCTGCCGTACCAACATCCTGATTGTGAATACACCTTTTATACACAAACACGCAGCGTGTTTAGTGTGTGTGTACTTTAAGTAAAAGTTACTTAGTTACTTCCAACAACTTGATGGGGGCCGTTCCTATAGTAGATTTTTTTTTTTTTATAAACATTTTTATTGATTTGACATTTGCAGTGGACAATACAATCAAAGACAGTTTCATTTCCATTTTGTATAACCCCATGCCCATCCCACCCATCCCAGAGACATTTTAACAACAGTACAACATACCAGATCGGTTTTAGATAACACGACATACAGAAAAAGATGAATAAATAAATAATAAACAATAACAATAATAAAATAATAAGGTAATAAAAATAAATAAAATAATATAAAATAGATAAAGAAGGGGGTTGTAATATAAGTTGTTTGCTGCCTGCGTCTTTACATGCTTAACTGATCAGCCCACTATTCCTGGGTCAGGTTGAGTACCAAGAGTCATATCAAATGGAGTGGGGGTCGGCGGACTATTCAAGGTGTGAACAAAAGATCAGGGGGACGTTTCAGTGGCAGGGAGTTTATCGGCATAATCCAGGAGGGATTTCCAGTGCGAATAAAACTTCTCAGGGCGGCCTCTAAGGCTGAATTTGATTTTCTCCAGTTTCAATAGAAATAATAAATCATGTAGCCAGGATTTGAAGGAAGGTGGCTGGGAAGATTTCCATAAGAGAAGAATTTTTCTACGTGCAATCAAGGACGCAGAAGCTATAACATTTTCCTGCAGGGATGTGGTTACAAGTTCATCCGGAGGCACCCCAAAAATAGCCATCTGTGGTGAAGGACTAACTGGTATACCTAGGATGTCAGAGATAGATTTAAAAATTGATTGCCAGTAATTTAACCACTTGGAGCATGTCCAGAACATATGTGTCAGATGCATGGCGTCTGAGAGCATCTATCACAAGTTTCAGATGTCTTGTCTGGGTAAAGTTTGAAGAGTTTGTCTTTGCTATAGTGCAGCCTAAAAAGTACTTTAAATTGGATAACAGAAAGTCTGGCACAGCTAGAAGAGGAGTTAACAGCTTTCAACGCCTTTTTCCAAAGAGCATCGGAGATGCCTATCTGGAGTTCAGTTTCCCAGCCGGTCCTGCTCTATGGTAGATTTTTAGATGGCTACCTTTAATTGTACTTAAGTAAAATTTCATCAAAGTAAAGGTACTTTTACTTGAGTACAATATTTCAGTACTTTTTACACCTCTGAATGGGGGACACTGCAGGAGCTCTTCACTTGTGGGGGAGACACTGGCTGGATCCTGCTGCTGTGGCTCGTGTGTTTCTGAATAATCACTTTAATCAGCAGACGCCTCTTACGAAAAACAAGTCTCACAAGTTACTTACAAGGAAACTAAAGATTAGGTTTCGATCAAAACAGCTCAAAAAATAGTCCAGGAAGTGAAAGCTATTTTATCTGAGACACACCTTGGATTCGTTCCATGCAGGAACTCTACGCAGCTGAGAGCGGGGGGGGACATCCAAATGATCCTGTAAGGTGACACACTGAGTTCTATGGAAGAGCACAAGTGACATAGAAATGGTGAACAAACACATGAATTAATGCATTTATTTACAAATTAATTGAAGAATCAATCAATGAATAGAGTATGTTGTAAAGTTGATCCTTTTTAGATTCGATATTTTCACTGGCAATGAGAAAGAATTATAAAAATAACCGTGACACTTGTTCACAGTGATGTCTCATCTGTGGATCATACATGTACACGTACAGTTCACCCATACATGTGTTTGTTTTCTCTCATGTGTAGACTATTTTTTATTGTTACGTTATTCATCTAAAAAGAAATAAAATCCCACAGGAACTGATTGGTGCAATAGAATCATTATTATTCCGTGTTTAGTTGATGGAGGTCGATCGAGGCTTTGCAGGATCCATGTTGGAGCCTTCAGTCAAACTTCCTGCTCCTTTTAGACGGAGTATAGTCAAGTTATTGTTAAAAAATAAGACTTTTTTACCAGTATTTGATTCTCTGTTAAAGAGTCTTGAGGCTTCACTTTGACCTCCTGATACCCTCTCAGTGATCAAACATGAGACATTGGACGGTCTTATTTCGTGCAACAGCCACCTTTCAAACATATTTCAAAGCAACTCGGGAACATCGCTAAAAGGTTTATTGGAATAAAGGTTGGACATTTGTAAACAGGAGGTAGCTCGGTGAAGCACCTGGTATGGGAGGACGTCTCTGTCCGGCCGTCTGTCCTCCAGGAACCTTCAATGCCGTCTAGATCAGGGACAGATGCTGGATTCCATATTCAGATGTCAATACGAAATCTCGCCTAGGGCTCCAACATTGCCAGGTCCGGCCCTGTTTCAAAAGGTGTCTGTTGTGTTGAAAAGAACTCAGATACAACACTAACACCTCGCTATAGAGCCTGCATGAAAACAAGGAGACCCTTCGAGGTGGACCAAGCTCAGGGAAGCCATTTAGGATGCAATGATATAAGACAGCACACAAACATAGAATTACATGGGACGTTTGTATTAGACCACATTAATCAATATTTTACATGAGAGTAATGAATGACATCTGTAAATCAATGCGGTTCAGGACTGAAGAATGATGCGGATGAGGCCTTGGTCAATTTGGTGATGGAGGATTCCCAGCCCTTCACTCTTGGGGAGAACATAGGGTTGAAAGCTTGTTCTAGCTTTCAACCCTATGTTCTCCCCACAAGGCAGGTGTGTCTGTGAGCACATGAAGCATGTTTCCCCCTTTCCCCATTTCTGCCACTCCTCGAGCGTTCTCTTCTTTCCTTAAGAATCAGAATCAGAATCAGAATCAACCGTGGAGGTGCCGGTGCCGGAGCTTACGTTAGCTTGCTGCTAGTGTTAGCTCCGGCAGTGTTGGGGACCGTGTCTCTGCCGCTGTGGCCACTTAGATGATTTAAGTGTATCAGCAGCGTGCTAACGCTAGCTACCTGCTAGCTTGTGTTTAAAGTTGCAGCACTTTCTGGAATGGTTGCTTGTGAACGTATTTACAGCAGTATTGCATGTGGCCCCCCCACCCGGGGAGCATCGGACTGGGAGGTGGGGGGAGAGAGTCTAGCTTGTGTTTGTGTGGGGGCAGCAGCTACACATAGAAAACAATGCACTCGGAGGCTAACCCGACTCGTAGCTTCTGTGTGTGTCTGTCTTTGTTAGAAAATAGCACCGGAACGTGTTCAAGGACCCCCCCCCCCCCCCGGTCTCCGGTTAAAGCCTTTGCTGTGATGCCCGGGTGGCGAAGCGGAGGAGGAGGAGGAGGGGGGGAGAGAGCTGTGCCTTATAACTTTTGTGGCTCTTACAGATTTGCTCCACGCAGCCCGAGCACTGGTGCCGGTCACCAGCAGCTCGTTGCCGCCTCCGTCGCTCGCTTTAAAATAGACTCATACCCGGGGGTTTAAGTGCATTTCGCCGCAGAAGTTGCAGCAGTGTTAGCTTCCAAAGCTAGCGCCCACATCCCTGTGTGTGTGTGTCTGTGTGTTTGTGTGTGTGTGTTTGTGTGTGTGTGTATGCGCGCTCAGAATATATGCCCTGTATGATAAATATACACACACAATTATATACTGTATACACACATATCTAATGCATGTATTTCAATAAATGTACATCTTTATCAGAAGGTGTAGTAGTTTGAAAATTGTAGCTTCAATGAAGAAACACAACAAACAAATACTGAAATATATGTGTAGGACAGTGACAACAAACAGATCTGCAGATCAAGTCAAACTGGTTCCATCATCCAAACTGTGTAGACTTGACCTCCTGGATCACTTCAGCAGGTCGAGACTCTGCAGGATCATCGTGTCTCACTGGGACTCAAAGGACCTGTGGAGTTAATCAAGTCAACTTGGGCACAGAGACCCAGGTTTTGACTTGTTAGGATTAACCCTGTCATGAAATTCATCAAACAGAGAGAAGCGCTTCATCTTCTGAAATCACTCGTCCACTCCACATTTTTACATTTTTTATTCCAACACAAAATAAATTGTGTTAAATCTGGTTCGAGCAAAGAAAATGGGAAAAAGACAACGGAGACGAGACATTTTTTTCAGGCAAATGATGATTTTGTACAAAAGAGACAAAGGAACGAGGGATGACATAAATTAAATAATTCTCAAGGCCGTTCAAGATGAGAAAGACACAAATACACAAATACCACAATTTCCTCAGAGCATTAACATATAAAAAATATCCAAACCTTTTAATTTGGTGTGGAAACATTCGGACGACACCACAGAGAGTTGCATGATTGAAATCTCAGAAGCAGCAACGTGAAGATACCCAGTACAAACAGTAGAAACATACATGCTTCTTTTTTTTTTACAAGTAATTTCTTTTTAAATATATATTCTTCTTCTTTTTCTCCTTTTCCTGTAGTTTCCAGGAAAATAACAAAACAGATCAAAGCCATATTCTGCCGAGAGAAGAGGAAGAAAAGGAGAAATAAAAACTGATCAACCGAGTCTAAACGAGTTTCTTTAACTTTTTTCAGATTCTGTTTCAACATCGAACACCAGGCATGCAACAACCTCCACATCATCACTTCCTGTTGTGTCTGTGACATCAGCGACGGCAACAACGAGCATCATCTTCCTCATCTTCATCAGGCACATACACAACACTGCAGGATTGACACGTGTGTGTGTGCGTGTGGAGAAGGAACACACACATGTAGGGACCACAGACATTTGAACAAAAAGGATTTTAAAACACAGATTTTTATATTTTTTGCTTCATGTTCACTTGAAGAATCTGTTTTTTCACGTCATGTGACTGAGACGAAGATTTCTGACGGTTCAAGTCTCTCTGAAAAACTCTGAACGTTGTTCTTATATGACACATATACAAAAATATAAATATATTTATATATATATTTATATAACGTGCACCGTCCATACAACAGTCAATCAAAAACAAGATGGACGACATGACAGCTCCTTTAAAGTGAAGTCAACATCTGGATCGCCCCCTGGTGGCTGCCTTTAACAGATGTTTTTAAACTGAGCCTGAGGGAGGTTGAGGGAAGCGGCAGAGAAATCGACCAATCAGGAGGTCGCGTGAGGGCGACGTCACTGTGTCAGAGACTAGATCACTTCAATCTGATCTAATCTGAAATACTTTCATTTGATTTATCACTAAGCGAGATTAAGAATCTGGGTTTTCATGTTTTTTCTCAACAAGATTTTTGTGTCACATGACGTTTACGTGATAAAAATCAGATTTCCGCAGCGTGAGCGAAGCCCTCGATGTCTCAGAGTGGAGAATATGGCTTTAATAAATCCATCGAAGTAAAATGTGAATCCCAGAATCATCAACATCGTAACCATGGTAACAAACAAATCAAACTCAAATCAACAACTGAAGTCGGACGACATAGAAAACATAAAGAAAACAAACAAGTCGACGGGAGGTTGGAAAACTTCCTGTTTGGAAGTAGTTCAGGAAACGAGAGGAGGCGGGGTCAGGACGAAGGTCAGGTCAGGTCAGGTCAGGTCAGGACAGGTCGGGTCAGGTCGGGTCAGGTCAGGTCAGGTCAGGTCAGGTCAGGTCAGGTCAGATCGGGTCAGGTCGGGTCAGGTCAGGTCAGGTCAGGTCAGGTCAGGTCAGGTCAGGTCAGGACGAAGGTCAGGTCAGGTCAGGTCAGGTCAGGTCAGGTCAGGACAGGACAGGTCAGGTCAGGTCAGGTCAGGTCAGGTCAGGACGAAGGTCAGGTCAGGTCAGGTCAGGTCAGGACGAAGGTCAGGTCAGGTCAGGTCAGGTCAGGTCAGGACAGGACAGGTCAGGTCAGGTCAGGTCGGGTCAGGTCAGGTCAGGTCGGGTCAGGTCAGGTCAGGTCAGGTCAGGTCAGGTCAGATCGGGTCAGGTCGGGTCAGGTCAGGTCAGGTCAGGTCAGGTCAGGTCAGGTCAGGTCAGGACGAAGGTCAGGTCAGGTCAGGTCAGGTCAGGTCAGGACAGGACAGGTCAGGTCAGGTCAGGTCAGGTCAGGTCAGGACGAAGGTCAGGTCAGGTCAGGTCAGGTCAGGTCAGGACAGGACAGGTCGACCACCGAGTTTGTTCTCAGCCACGATAAAACAAAAAGATTCTGTTCGATCTTTTGTTTCTCAAATTTCCCGCCATCGCATCGCCCTCTTCTTAAAGACTCCTCCTCCTCCGTCCCCGCTCCTCTGATCGAGTCAACGTCTGTGTCCCACAATGCTTTGCTCCTGCGTCCGAGCGTCTGTGGTGAAACACATGAGACGAAAAAAGGAAAGAACTGAAAAGATCCTTTGCTCCAGCAGACGCCGCCGGTCGTGATGGAGGAACGCCGTCAGGTCACGAGGTCGCTCAGTCCGTGGTCGTGATGGAGGAACGCCGTCAGGTCACGAGGTCGCTCAGTCCGTGGTCGTGATGGAGGAACGCCGTCAGGTCACGAGGTCACGAGGTCACTGTAGCTCACGCTCTTCTTCTTCTTCGCTGCTCGACCTGAACAGAACAAACACCAGCGTCACAGAAGAAGAAGAAAGTTTATACATGAGGTTTGAATCAGGATGGAGCAGCTGGACAGGATGTGATGTCATAACTCAGAAGATTGTTGGAAAATAAAATTAAAATTCTGTTTTTTAAATGGTTAGATTTTAATCCCAGAACCTCAGCGAGCAGCTGACCTCCCGTGACCTCCCGCTCCTGGTTATGAGCCAATAGAAAGATGGTGATGAAGAGCAGCGGAGGGATGTTTAATATACCCCCCCCCCCCCCCCCCATGAAGGTCGGACTCAGGACGACGCAGCAGAAGAAGATTAATGTTTCTTACCTCAGATTAATATGAGATTAGCCTGTCGGAGAAAAACATGATGAAGTGAATCAGCCACAATGGAACTGATCAAATAAACACGTCTCATTTGAACTTTCACAGAGAATCAGTTTCTGTTTTTAACCCTAAATAAAATCAGGTCATTGAAAGAAGGCTGGTTGTCATGGAAACCCCCCATGAAGAGTGCAGGTTAAAGGGATAGTTCACCCCAAAATGAAAACCATTGGCTGGACCAAGTGATGTCATCAGTAGAACACGACCTGCTGCTGTGATGTCATCAGTAGAACACGACCTGCTGCTGTGATGTCATCAAGTGACCACAAGCTGCTGCTGTGATGTCATCAAGTGACCACGTCCCCTGACCTTCAAATTCCACTCGACTCATTTTGATCCTCGTCCGGAGCCACGCCCACGTTCACGTTCCCAGTTGAACATGAAGGTCGGGGCTAGTGGTCACTTGATGACATCACAGCAGCAGCTTGTGGTCACTTGATGACATCACAGCAGCAGCTTGTGGTCACTTGATGACATCACAGCAGCAGGATGTGGTCACTCGATGACATCACAGCAGCAGGATGTGGTCACTCGATGACATCACAGCAGCAGGATGGAGGCAGGTTATGTTTTATTACGTCTGAAGAATCCGTCTCTAGTGACTTCAGCTGTGTTGGATTCTGCTGCAGTTCTGTTTCCCTCCACCAGGGTTCTGTTTGCATGTGGACAGTGACGCTAACGTCGTTTGAAACACTCACTGCGGTTACATGTGTCCGATTGAAACCAGACTTCTGGCGTTGTCGGGTTTCAATCGAAGATCCATGTCATGTAACTCCATGAGGTATGAAATGCTTTCGGACAAGAGTCGGATTTCTCAGTGCCATGTACCCTGAGATAGAGCAGTTAACCAGTTAACTCTAGATAGAGCAGTTAAGCAGTTAACTCTATCTAATGGATAGAGAAACCGGGCTTCAGCCGAAATCGGGTTTCTGCCATCATGTCAACGTAGTGAGTGTTTGCTAACTCCCACATAAAGCTTAGCCTTAGCCAGGGTGAGCGTTGGCTGCTCGTTAGCGTTAGCTGCTCGTTAGCGTTAGCTGTTCGTTAGCGTTAGCTGCTTAATTTCCGTGTCATTCC
>NC_083639.1:32431089-32448589 GCF_963576545.1 Limanda limanda
GTCAGACCTGTTGCCATGGGAGCACCAATCAACCACACAGACCTCAGTAAACATTGGGCCCAACCGGGAGAGTGGGGATTATTCAGATGGGCCCCACGAGTCTCCCAAGATACTGGACTCCAGCGTCAGCCTGTTTCCTGTTCGACGTCACCTGAGCTAACAGGCTAACAGGCTAACAGGCTAACAGGCTAACAGGCTAACAGGCTAACAGGCTAACAGGCTAACAGGCTAACAGGCTGTCTCTCGGCAGTGGACACCACCCAAGACTGTGGACAGGTTCACTCACATCGGATGAATAATACGTTTTGAAGTCCTGCTTGTTCTCCTGGCAGAGAGGCTGAAGACGTGTGAGCTCCCGTTTCTAAGGTTAGTCAAGTTTAGATTTGTATTTATCTGTAAGTAGTAATTCAAAGGGACGTGTACCTGGTGGTTAGCTTAGCTCGGCAACTAGCCCGCAGACATGCTACATGATCCGGTCCACCCAGCAGAGAGAAGCGTTAGTTTATGAGGATGAGTGTGTTTGGAGAATAAGCTTTGCAATACTAATAATGTGGAAGAACTCCATACAGTAAATGCATTGTCTTGGTAGTGCACAGTTTAATCCAAAACCATATTCAAAATCAGTAGTTGAATATCCACAGAAAATAAAGATACACACTTTGTGTAATACTTCGTCTACAATAATGCGATATTTTATGTTTCCTATCATTTTATTAGGGACGGACGATCCTGAAGGACACAGCTGTGTTGACCGTGTTCTGCCTCTTATGGCAAAGAAGAAAATTAAAACACTGGGTTCTTATCTATCTAAGTGTATCAAATCAAGAAGCAAAATATAAATATTGTTCTAATAAGTGTTCATTTGAATATATAATATAAAATGAAAATAGAAATAAACTCTTTTATCCATGACACTTAGCAATGACTCTAAACAGTTGCAGGCCTTCTTTAGTAAGGGAGGAAAACACAAAGTGTTGTGCAGATGAAGCTGGTGCATGTCGCCTCATGTTTATAATAATAAATTCATAAATTATGCAAGTTATTTGAGCTATGTGTCTGTCTTCTTTTTACTTTGTTGCAATCATTTAACTTTAATGCTGGATTATAGGCAACATCTTTGTGTCAGGCTGAGCGCTAAAGCATGTGAAATGTATTTGAAATAGGATTTCTGCCCCCTGCTGGCACTCAAAATGCAGCCCATAGTATATCTCACTCGTCTATATAGGCCTACTGCTTATAATAATCAGCTACCGCTATTTTTGTGACGGTGACTTGACGTCATAAAAAATTGCCCCACCACAAATTTAAAGCTAAAATCGCCACTGGATCCTTCACTGTGCTAGGGGCCATGTTAGCTCATGTTAGCTCACAGTGTTAGCTCATGTTAGCTCATGTTAGCTCATGTTTGCTCACAGTGTTAGCTCCCTGTGCTAGGGGCCATGTTAGCTCATGTTAGCTCATGTTAGCTCCCTGTGCTAGGGGCCATGTTAGCTCATGTTAGCTCATGTTAGCTCACAGTGTTAGCTCCCTGTGCTAGGGGCCATGTTAGCTCATGTTAGCTCATGTTAGCTCACAGTGTTAGCTCCCTGTGCTAGGGGCCATGTTAGCTCGTGTTAGCTCATGTTAGCTCCCTGTGCTAGGGGCCATGTTAGCTCATGTTAGCTCATGTTAGCTCACAGTGTTAGCTCCCTGTGCTAGGGGCCATGTTAGCTCATGTTAGCTCATGTTAGCTCATGTTTCTGTGTAACATGTAAATGGAAGCGTGTTCACCAGCGTCGCTCGGCGACTCTGTTAATCACACGAGCTTCTCCCAGTGGAGTCGTCTCATTAACTCAGTGACTGTGCATCATGATTAAATTGATTCATTAAGGGGGAAATGAAATGAGCAGAGAGAGTCGGCAGATTAACAAACGTCTCAAGTGACGAGAACCAAATGAGAAACAGAAGGAAAAGCACAGCCCTGAACCAACAGCGTCACCATGGCAACAGCATCACCCTCCTTCAACCCGCTGGGACCCGATCACCTGATGACATGTGATAAAACTGTGAATGAAATAAAGTGACGTTTCTGAAAATCACAATGAAGAGCCTTTGTCTTTATTCTTTATTGGAGAATTGACTTCACCTGTAAATGTGTATTTTTCTGAGACTGCAAATAAAGCTAAAATAAAGATGATTAGAAATCGACTTTCTCCAGAAATGAAGCTGAGAAATCTGGGATACGAACACGTGGAGTCTGAGCCGTATCGATCGGGTTGGTATCAGATCTCAGCTCAGTTTCAAGTCAAAGGTTTGCTATTCATTTCATATTGTTTGATTTTACATTGGTTTCACTGTTATGTGATATTGATCTCTGGTTTTATCTTTGTGTTGTTGGGAGCAGGGAGAGTTCACCTGCTGATTGAAAGTGTGGTCCTGATGAAACGAGTTTTCTTTGTGTCCTTTGTTCCCTGTTGTGCTTCCTGCTCATCAGCACCAGCTGTTCTGCTGATGTTGTGCTGTTGGCTTCATCCGGCCGTGACCTCCGAGCTCCGAGCAGCTTGAGAGTCAGCAAACACTGGATTGATCCTTCATGGTTGGATGAGAACCTCCCAGCCATGAAGGAGTTTCACTCTAAGATGGAGCGTGAGCTGCAGGAGGTTCTGAGTCAGTGAGACCAACCTGTAGATCTCAGGCTCTGACGCTCACCAGCTCACGAGCTGTGTGTGTGTGTGGGGGGGGGGGGGGTGTGTGTCTGGGCTCAGCCTGAGAGACAGGGGGGGGGGGTTCTCTGCTCCTCGGATCAAACACACGGTTCATGCAGTATTCATACATCATTCATATTAAAGCCCGTTCAATTCAACAAACCAGCTCCAAGAAGAAAGTTTTAATACACAAAGAATTAAAAACTTCCTACACCTCTGATCTTCCTTAAAGGAAGAGATAAAACACACACACACACACACACACACACACACACACACACACACACACACACACACACACACACACACAAACTCACATCACACACACAAACTCACATCACACACACACACACACAAACTCATATCACACACACACACACACACACACACTCACATCACACACACAAACACACTTGTCTTTGTGAACAGAGGATCAAAATTGATTAAAAGCTGAGAGCAAACTCATGATGAAGACTACAACTCCCATCATCCTTCACTGCTGCACCACTAACTCATGATAAAGACTACAACTCCCATCATCCTTCACTGCTGCACCACTAACTCATGATAAAGACTACAACTCCCATCATCCTTCACTGCTGCACCACTAACTCATGATAAAGACTACAACTCCCATCATCCTTCACTGCTGCACCACTAACTCATGATAAAGACTACAACTCCCATCATCCTTCACTGCTGCACCACTAACTCATGATAAAGACTACAACTCCCATCATCCTTCACTGCTGCACCACTAACTCATGATAAAGACTACAACTCCCATCATCCTTCACTGCTGCACCACTAACTCATGATGAAGACTACAACTCCCATCATCCTTCACTGCTGCACTACTAACTCATGATGAAGACTACAGCTTCCATCATCCTTCACTGCTCCACCACTAACTCATGATGAAGACTACAGCTCCCATCATCCTTCACTGCTCCACCACTAACTCATGATGAAGACTACAGCTCCCATCATCCTTCACTGCTGCTCCACTAACTCATGATGAAGACTACAGCTCCCATCATCCTTCACTGCTGCACCACTAACTCATGATGAAGACTACAGCTCCCATCATCCTTCACTGCTACTCCACCACTAACTCATGATGAAGACTACAGCTCCCATCATCCTTCACTGCTCCACCACTAACTCATGATGAAGACTACAGCTCCCATCATCCTTCACTGCTGCTCCACTAACTCATGATGAAGACTACAGCTCCCATCATCCTTCACAGCTGCTCCACCACTAACTCATGATGAAGACTACAGCTCCCATCATCCTTCACTGCTCCACCACTAACTCATGATGAAGACTACAGCTCCCATCATCCTTCACTGCTGCTCCACTAACTCATGATGAAGACTACAGCTCCCATCATCCTTCACTGCTGCTCCAAACACTAACTCATGATGAAGACTACAGCTCCCATCATCCTTCACTGCTGCACCACTAACTCATGATGAAGACTACAACTCCCATCATCCTTCACTGCTGCTGCACCACTAACTCATGATGAAGACTACAACTCCCATCATCCTTCACTGCTCCACCACTAACTCATGATGAAGACTACAGCTCCCATCATCCTTCACTGCTGCACCACTAACTCATGATGAAGACTACAACTCCCATCATCCTTCACTGCTGCTGCACCACTAACTCGTGATGAAGACTACAACTCCCATCATCCTTCACTGCTCCACCACTAACTCATGATGAAGACTACAGCTCCCATCATCCTTCACTGCTGCACTACTAACTCATGATGAAGACTACAGCTTCCATCATCCTTCACTGCTCCACCACTATCTCATGATGAAGACTACAGCTCCCATCATCCTTCACTGCTCCACCACTAACTCATGATGAAGACTACAGCTCCCATCATCCTTCACTGCTGCTCCACTAACTCATGATGAAGACTACAGCTCCCATCATCCTTCACTGCTGCTGCACCACTAACTCATGATGAAGACTACAGCTCCCATCATCCTTCACTGCTGCTCCACCACTAACTCATGATGAAGACTACAGCTCCCATCATCCTTCACTGCTGCACCACTAACTCATGATGAAGACTACAACTCCCATCATCCTTCACTGCTGCTGCACCACTAACTCATGATGAAGACTACAGCTCCCATCATCCTTCACTGCTCCACCACTAACTCATGATGAAGACTCCAGCTCCCATCATCCTTCACTGCTCCACCACTAACTCATGATGAAGACTACAGCTCGCATCATCCTTCACTGCTGCACCACTAACTCATGATGAAGACTACAACTCCCATCATCCTTCACTGCTGCACCACTAACTCATGATAAAGACTACAGCTCCCATCATCCTTCACTGCTGCTGCACCACTAACTCATGATGAAGACTACAACTCCCATCATCCTTCACACACGTAGTCTTCATGATGAAGACTACAACTCCCATCATCCTTCACTGCTCCACCACTAATCATGATGAAGACTACAGCTCCCATCATCCTTCACTGCTGCTGCACCACTAACTCATGATGAAGACTACAACTCCCATCATCCTTCACTGCTCCACCACTAACTCATGATGAAGACTACAGCTCCCATCATCCTTCACTGCTGCACCACTAACTCATGATGAAGACTACAACTCCCATCATCCTTCACTGCTCCACCACTAACTCATGATGAAGACTACAGCTCCCATCATCCTTCACTGCTCCACCACTAACTCATGATGAAGACTCCAGCTCCCATCATCCTTCACTGCTCCACCACTAACTCATGATGAAGACTACAGCTCCCATCATCCTTCACTGCTGCACCACTAACTCATGATGAAGACTACAACTCCCATCATCCTTCACTGCTGCACCACTAACTCATGATAAAGACTACAGCTCCCATCATCCTTCACTGCTGCTGCACCACTAACTCATGATGAAGACTACAACTCCCATCATCCTTCACACACGTAGTCTTCATGATGAAGACTACAACTCCCATCATCCTTCACTGCTCCACCACTAATCATGATGAAGACTACAGCTCCCATCATCCTTCACTGCTGCTCCACCACTAACTCATGATGAAGACTACAACTCCCATCATCCTTCACTGCTCCACCACTAACTCATGATGAAGACTACAACTCCCATCATCCTTCACTGCTGCTGCACCACTAACTCATGATGAAGACTACAACTCCCATCATCCTTCACTGCTCCACCACTAACTCATGATGAAGACTACAGCTCCCATCATCCTTCACTGCTGCTGCACCACTAACTCATGATGAAGACTACAGCTCCCATCATCCTTCACTGCTGCTCCACCACTAACTCATGATGAAGACTACAGCTCCCATCATCCTTCACTGCTGCACCACCACTAACTCATGATGAGGATGAGTGAGTTGTTGGCTGATCTTGATGGTGGACCCTGATCCTGATGGTGGATCCTGATCCTGATTGTGGATCCTGATGGTGGATCCTGATCTTGACGGTGGATCCTGATCCTGATGGTGGATCCTGATGGTGGATCCTGATCCTGATGGTGGATCCTGATCCTGATGGTGGATCCTGATGGTGGATCCTGATCTTGACGGTGGATCCTGATGGTGGATCCTGATCCTGATGGTGGATCCTGATCTTGATGGTGGATCCTGATCCTGATGGTGGATCCTGATCTTGATGATGGATCCTGATCCTGATGGTGGATCCTGATCTTGATGATGGATCCTGATCTTGATGGTGGATCCTGATCCTGATGGTGGATCCTGATCCTGATGGTGGAACCTGATGGTGGATCCTGGTCCTGATGGTGGATCCTGGTCCTGATGGTGGATCCTGGTCGTGGACTATGATCACAACAAGACTGCTTGACATATAATACGTCTCCTCAGAGACTCGACCGTTACTGACAATAATCCATCAGGTCATTGACCTTCAGTTCTGCTTCAAACTGTTTATTCTAATCAAAGCTGTAAAGACTCTGATCTCTCTGATGTCCTCTGTTCCACGGGACATCTGCTGGAATCCTGTCCGTCCTGGAGACGGGTCCTCACATGTGTCTCCTGGAGACAGATCCTCACATGTGTCTCCTGGAGACGGGTCCTCACACGTGTCTCCTAGGAGACGGGTCCTCACACATGTCTCCCTGAGACGGGTCCTCACACGTGTCTCCTGGAGACGGGTCCTCTACAGGTTTCAGTAGTTTGACTCTTGTTGAAGGACAGAGGACGTCTCACCTTGTTAAAGACCTTGAGACAAACTGTGAATATGAGACTTTACAAATATAATTTGATTGATTGATGTCAGGTTCTTGATTATTTAAAATGTCCTCTGACCATCTGTCAACCGGGGGTCATGTGACACAGTCTGCAGCTCAGTCAGTTTCTATCAGGAGAGTCATTTATGAGTAAATATAATATATAATATATAATATATAATATATAATATATAATATATAATATATAATATATAATATATAATATATAATATATAATATATAATATATAATATATATAAAGCTGAGGCCACAGTAGAACTCAGACTCTTCATTTCCTGCTGATCCTGGACCTGCTGCTGCTCACCAGCTGGCGTCACATGACCATCGCTGCTCGTCTCGTCATGTGACTCATCACGCCGCCGGCAGCTCTCTCAGAGGTCAAGGTCAAACCTCGTTACTCCTAACGAGCCCCGGCAGCATCAGGCTGATGAGAGACGAGCGGCTGCAGACCTGTGAGACAGATAAGTGACTGCAGCAGGAGAGAGAGAGAGAGAGCGTCTCACTAGCTCGCCCTTCACTGTCTCTGTCTCACCTTGAAGTGTCCAACTCGTCCCTCTGGAGACTCTCACCACTTCCTCACAGGAAGAGGAGGAGGAGGAGGAGGAGGAGGAGGAGGAGGAGGAGGAGGAGGAGGAGGAGAAGGAGGAGGAGGAGGAGAAGGAGGAGGAGGAGGAGGAGGAGGAGGAGGAGGAGCAGGAAGAGGAGGAGGAGGAGGAGGAGGAGGAGCAGGAAGAGGAGGAGGAGGAGGAGGAGGAGCAGGAAGAGGAGGAGGAGGAAGTGGAGGAGGAGGAGGAGGAGGAGGAAACTGTTTTAACCACAGAACATAACCCTCCTCCAGTTCTCCTCAGTGATAAGATAAGATAAGATAAGATAAGAAAAGATAAGATAAGATAAGATAAGATGAGGTAAAATAAGTAAAAATAAAATGAGATAATCATTTATTAATCCCAAAAGGTGGAAATCTGCAATATTACAGACCCCCCCCCCCCATCCCCCCCGATGTATTTCAATATAAAGGTCCCGGTCCAGGGTGAATAAAACAACAATTTGTATAATTTAGATGAAAGACTCTGGTGAAAACATCACAAGGATTATTTAGTATTTAAGTTCTGTCTTTAGATCCTTTTCATCTGAATCTGAATCTGACACACGGACCTTTGAGTGACAGCAGAGATGAAGAGGAGGATGAAGCATCAGGAGGATGAAGAGGAGGATGAAGCATCAGGAGGATGAAGCAGAGTTTCTGTGTGAATATGAAACCTCATCAGGACTAAGAGCCACTTTCTAGATGAAGCTTTAATCTCATATCATCATATGAACGGTTTAATCCGCAGCTTTGAAAAGATAATCCACGTTCCAAAGTCCGTGTTAAAACGAGTTGATTCTGTTTGTTGATATGAAGAATTAACCATGAGGGAAATATGTGGATTTATGTGTATATGTCTGAATTCAAGTTGTATATATATTTATGGTTTAACAAAATTTTATGATTTAAAAAATCAAACCTTAGTTTTATTTGGTATATATGTATATATATATATATATATACATATATATATATATATATATATATATATATATATATATATATATATATATATATATACATATGGTTCCACAGGCTCCTCTCCTGTGGAACCAGCTCCCACTCTGGGTTCTGGAGTCAGACACCTTCTCTCTTCTTCTTCTGGATCAGGTCCTGAACCATCCCTTAGCTATGCTGCTATAGGTCTGACTGACTGACTGTGTGTGTCTGTGTGTGTGTGTGTGTGTGTGTGTGTGTGTGTGTGTGTTTTCAGATGCTTCATTAACACACTGGTCCTGAGGGGTTTCCCTCAGACGTGTGCTGGTGCAGATGATGACAACATGAACTCTGACAAACCATCAGAGTGAAACACTTGGAGCCATTAAAGATCAGTGAAGCTCAGCACCAGCAGGAGAAGAAGAAGAAGAAGAAGAAGAAGAAGAAGAAGAAGAAGAAGAAGAAGAAGAAGAAGAAGAAGAAGAAGAAGAAAGTCGGAGCAGAGAAGATGATGATGCAACAGGTTCGTGTTCAAAGACAAAACTCTTTTGTCCTGAAACCACAGATCAGAGGAAACAACACATGAAACTGGTTCTTCACCAACAGGTTGAGAAGCTCAGTCCATGACCTTTGACCTTTGACCTCTTCACACTTCAAGACTTAAAACTCATCAACTCAGTCAGAATATCTGTCATGATATAAAACATGTTAACGATCCAGCTTCGACTCGTGGTGGATCGAGAGGTGGACCAATCACAGAGCAGCCTGACGACCCCGTCCAGTTAGAATCGGTTCTTTCACTTCCTGAGTTTCAGACCGATGGTTTCATCTGCTCCGTGACGCTCGGATCTTTAATAAACGTGTAAACCATCAGATCTGACCTTTAGAATCCCTCCTCATGTGAGTGTGACCCCAGCAGGTCAGAGGTCAGCGTGTGTCACAGGGACGGAATCAACCCGCCGGACTCAACCACATCCCACTGCTTTGTGTTGGTTGGACTCACGTTGATCTGCAGCGTCTCCGTCCACTGTCCGATGACCCTGTAGCCCGGCCCCGTCACGTTGCTCCACTGGTACTGGAACAGGTCGTAGCGTCCGGGGGCGTCGCCGTCTCGGTTAAACGTCACCGACGTGCCGGCACTTCCTGTGTGAGACAAACATGAGGCTGCTAAATTCATTCTGCATCGAACCGGAATTTAAAAAAGTTTTACATTCACACAGAGCATCCATGGGGACAAGGGAAGACGGGGATCGAACCGCCGACCTTCTGGTGAGAGGACCACTGCTCTGGAGCCTCCTCTGACCTTCACAAACAGGCGTGTTGTATGTTGTTGAACGACCCGGGGTCACGTGGCACTCACCGTTGAAGCTGACGCTGCGGATGTACCTGAGCAGCTTCCGGCCTCCAGCCAGGTCCATGTCCACACAGACGCCGGAGTCCTCTGGACACAGGTCTCTCTGCATGTTGTGGAGGGCGTGGGCCACGGCGTACACGGCGTCGATCACAAACTGCACCTTCCCTTCCTGCTCGTACTTGGAGTCCAAGCCGATACGTTCCTGACCTGAGGAGACGGAGACAATCATGACCCAAGACTTCTAATTCACTGTCTCAGCGTTTTCTCTTTTCTATCATCTTCACGTTAAATATAGATTTTTATTCTGATCGCTCCAAACTGGGGGTTTCTCGGCCGGCTGCGTCGTTCCTGCAGGATTCCAGTAGAGGGCAGCAGACAGAGCTCAGACCGAACCTCCAGACGTCAGTGGAGGGAATCAGCATCTGGCTCACACTGTGATCACGACTGTTCAGGTCTGGATCCGACCCAGAGTTTACATCCTGTGGTTTCATCTCACCGAGTCTTTATTCACATCTGAACTTTCAGATAACGATGAGTCAATAACGTTCACTGAGCTGAGTCGTGATTCTGTCTTTATGAAATGTGTTCATCAATACTCATTCAGCAGTGAAATAAGTAAACATAAAATATAAAATATCACATAAAGTAGAATTAACGTGGCCTGACCTCCTCAGGATGTTTAAATGTGTGTTGAGCTCAGCAGAACTTTTCCCTTTAAATAAAATCCATACGTTGGGATTTCAGATCAAATGAAGAAACATTAAGGTTCAGAAAAAAAAGAAAAAACTTCTGTTTAATGTATTTTAATCTAATTAAACGACAGTTAAATAAAGAGTTTATTATGTATTTAACAATGTTATTACACTGAACTTTATTTTGTATTAGGTTAACAACAGAGTTTCAATCACTAGACGAAAAGCAGTATTATTGTCACAGTGAACCTCTACGGACAGGCCTAATCCCCTGCTGTAACCAACTGTTTCCATGATGTTACCTCGGCGTTCGCCAGTGAAGACAAGGTGGGTCTATCGGCGTTTGCGGACCTTAAGGGGGATTTGGAGAACAAAGGAGAGAGCCGCGGGGGGGCTCGCGCCGCCGCGCGGACCGATCGCGACGTGTGATCTAATTAGCATATGAATCGGAGTCCAGCCGCTGGCTAGAACCTCTCTCTACTCACCATTGGAGGAAACCACAGACCCTTGAAACTAATGTCACTCGTGATTGGCTGGTAGAAGTGTTGCTATTGGTCACCTTATGGGTCATTGCAGTGCACACGTGGGGTCACAGCATTCCGCACGTGGGGTAAGCCCCTCCCACACAATATTTATAATAAAAATGTATATATTAATATTTATTATTATTTATAAGTAAGCCTTTACCAAAAGCACTGCAGTTAATTAAAACTAAACATTCATGTGATGCTTGATGTTATAGGTGAACATATTGTACAGGGAACAAATGTGAACAAGGTATATGTGGAGTGAAAGCTTTATTTACATACAGCAAAAATATTGTACAAAAACTCAGATGAGGCTTGAAATGTTTCTCTGCAGCCTCTGGGTCATGACTTCTTTGTGGGACTCTTCTCCAGTGTGTAGACGTCTGTGGTGTGTAGCTGTGAGATCAGTGTAGCTTCCAGTCTTATATGAAGTGTGGGACACAGGTCGGTGCACTCCTGGCTGTGGAAGGATGGATCCATGTCATCTGTCCCGCTTCAATCAGCTGTAAACACATTCAGTAAAATTAGCACAGTTCAATTACAACATACACCTTTACATGTAACTGGAAAATTATTTAATGAATATAACCTTACCCTCTTTCTTCTCCGACAACTCCTCAATGCTGATGTAAGGTCTGGTCGGATCATACTGGCTCATAGTGTGTCTTACTACGTCATGGACAGGCAGCTGGAAAACAACACATGTAACATGACTTTATTATTAATAAACGGAAATAGCCGCACTGCATCACCGTTGGAAGATCCACAGCAAAAAAACACCAAAACAATTCAAAAACAGTTACTTACATTCAATGGCTTAATTTTCTGCACTTTAAATCCGGACTTTCAGCGTCTCAGCCTAACGCCTCTTTGTTTGTGTGTGTGTGTGCGTGTGTGTGGGGGGGGGGGGGGCTGAGGCTGTGAAAACATACAGAAAAAAGTCACGTTGATGAAAAAACTTAACGAGAACAAACTGTTACATCTAAGTAATTCATACATATTTACACACGCACTAGATCTGCTCCAGCACTCGATGCTGTATTCGTATTTTAGCAACTTTCTCGCTATCCCAAAGAGTGGCGGACATGCTTTCAGATGTACCAGTTAGCTTAGTGGTTAGCATGGCGTCTCTAGCTCACCGTAACTCAGGGACTGTGCTTCCGTCTTCTCCGCCTCGACTCGTCCACACCGGGCCCGCGGCTCTGCCTCCACACGCACTCATCTTCTCCTCCAGGGAACAGCGTCGTGTCGACTTCAGCAAGTTATTTACCCCGAAGACAGAGTCACTCGTACGGGACAAGCTAAACACGACCCGCTTCCTGTCTGCGGGACACTCGACGCTGGTGCACGGCGTTTACGAGGCTCTGATTGGACGAGTCCATCAGCTGATGACGCGAGCGGGTGACGTGAGCAGCGGTGTTTAGTACATTTACACACATGATTCACGCTGTTCTGTGTTCGTAACCTTATAGTTGAATGCACTTATCGTAAGTCGCTTTGGATAAAAGTGTTGACTGTTTTAATGGAATACTGAGAAAGTTTAATAACAACAATTAGACAATTGAAGTTCAAATTATGAAGGAATTTAAGCTCTATATTGTGTCTCCTTTATATTTAAAATAATAATCAAACTGAGTGGAGATGTATGTTGTATCCAAACAGCCGGCTGCTGTGTTTTGTCACTGTGCAGTCCATGGGGGATTAAATATTACACTGAAAAAATAAATCATTAAATCAATGAATGTTTCATAGCAATTTTGAAAGTAGTGGTGAAAAGGTACCATTTATAATTCATGGAACAGCTTAGTTTGCCATTGACATGTGAATTTGATGCCAGTATTTTGGGAGGACAGATATTTTTATGGAAAGCCAGTAGAAGTTTGGAGCTTACAGGACACAGATGATCATACCCAGCATAATTTATTTGCTGGTAGAGGTGTGGTTTACACTTCCTCTGTGCATTTAACCAGCACAATTGAAAAAGTGACTGTAATCATGCCACTCTGTACAGTTGTTGAGATTTAGGATTGGATGACAATAAAAATTTGAAATAAAGTGCATTGTTTCATTTCTTTTGACTGCATTGACCTTTGTTCGTGGTATACAATATAATTCATTATAGCACACTTACTTACTTAAGAACAATTTAAAATTTCAGGTTTAATATTTATTTTAAGCCTGGTTTACTCAGCCAGATAGTTTGTTGGTGCCTCTTACATATTGGTGTTATCTGCTCTCAGGGAAACTGATTTGCATTTGTGAAGCTCAGAGCATTGTCATTTGCATGTGAAAGCGTCCTCTAGGAGTTGGAGCAGGGGGGGTCAAATCTCAACAGCTCACAGGCTTGACAACTGCAGGAACCCTGAGCGTTTCCTTTGCTGCCTGCAGATACGTGTGAAAGTCGTTAACCGAAGGATGTGCCAACACTTCTCTGCGACACAGATTGACACAAACGCTTCTTTTCATGCAGTGAATGTTTTTATGTTGATTATAATGTTTCCTGTTATTTATCTTTTTTTTGTTTTTCTGGAGTACGGCGGCCCTTGGTCTGGAAGTTTCCTGGAAGTTTCCTGAAAGTTTCCTGGACGTTTCCTGGACGTTTCCTGGACGTTTCCTGGAAGTTTCCTGGAAGTCTCCTGGAAGTTTCCTGGAAGTTTCCTGGACGTTTCCTGGACGTTTCCTGGACGTTTCCTGGAAGTTTCCTGGAAGTTTCCTGGAAGTTTCCTGGACGTTTCCTGGAAGTTTCCTGGAAGTTTCCTGGAAGTTTCCTGGACGTTTCCTGGAAGTTTCCTGGAAGTTTCCTGGAAGTTTCCTGGACGTTTCCTGGAAGTTTCCTGGAAGTTTCCTGGAAGTTTCCTGGAAGTTTCCTGGAAGTTTCCTGGAAGTTTCCTGGAAGTTTCCTGGAAGTTTCCTGGAAGTTTCCTGGAAGTTTCCTGGACGTTTCCTGGAAGTTTCCTGGAAGTTTCCTGGAAGTTTCCTGGACGTTTCCTGGACGTTTCCTGGAAGTTTCCTGGAAGTTTCCTGGAAGTTTCCTGGACGTTTCCTGGAAGTTTCCTGGAAGTTTCCTGGAAGTTTCCTGGACGTTTCCTGGACGTTTCCTGGCAGCTGGTGAAAGGAGAACTCAGGCAGCAGATGAAGGTTTTCATGTAGACTTGATGCATCAGGAGACCAGGAGGTGAAACAACACACAAACACTAACAGAGCAACATGAGCAACTGCCCCCCCCCCAGTCTGAAGACGTCTCCCACAGCCTCCCAGTATGTCTCCCTCACAGCAGCACATGAAGGTCCCTCTCTCTGTATCATGGAGCTGTTTGCATCCTATTGGACAGTTCAGTGTAAAGTGTGTCCATGAATCACATTGTGTCCTGAGTTAGACCTGAACGTCCCTGAGTGAAGACACAATGTCCTCTTGGTCCTTTATCTCTAACCTGACCTGGGATCTGCTCAGAGAGAGAAGGAGGATCTGAGGAACCAGACCGGCTCGGTTCTCCTGGACAGAGAAGATACACTACACATTATATATAGAGACATAGACTGTAATCTCATACTAAAAGACCGTGATGAGTTTTGAACTGTAGCCATAGCAACAGGGATGAGTTTTGAACATGTGAGGGCGGAGCCTGAGTGGCCTCACATCTGTTTGTTGTTTTCGGCACATCAACGAGTTCCTGTGAGAAGGATTTTTTCAGAATAAAGCTCCAGTTATCCAGGATTAGTTCTGGTTTACAGTCGTCTTCTCCAGCGTGTCCTCAGAGCCCCGTGGGATCTGGACACGCTTCTTTACCAACAAAGACTTTACACTATCTCCAGCAAACAGGAGACAAAAGACAAAGAGGACAGATTAACCAGACACACACACACACACACAGACACACACCCACACAAGGACATGAACACACACACACACACACACACACACACACACACACACACACACACACACAACCTCGTTCTGGCTCCACCTGAACGTCACAGCTTCTGTTTTCAGACGTAACGTCATTGATGTATTGATTCATTTTTCCTGATAAGGATCTAGACCGATCTAGATCTAAACCGATCTAGATCTACGCGGATCTAGATCTGGACGCACTGACCTGTGCACTTCCTGCTGCTCTCGTCTCTCTTGGACGAGCTCATCAGTTTGCAGTTGAAGTTTTCCTCCCAGTACTCAGCGAACCACACGTTCCTCCGGTTGTTCTCCAGCGTCCGAGACGTGAAGTAGGAGTCGAAGCCTGAGGCAGCGAACACAACAAGAATCATATATAACATTAATAATATAACAATAACTATATGTAACAATAACTATATGTAACAATAACTATATGTAACAATAACTATATGTAACAATAATAATATGTAACAATAACTATATGTAACAATAATAATATGTAACAATAACTATATGTAACAATAACTATATGTAACAATAACTATATGTAACAATAACTATATGTAACAATAATAATATGTAACAATAACTATATGTAACAATAATAATATGTAACAATAACTATATGTAACAACAATAATATGTAACAATAATAATATGTTACTTTGAAAACGTCCCAAACAGCCGGAGACAATGTCCTCACGCGAGCAAGAAAGTCAGAACTCAACTGAAAGTGTCCAGCACGGACAGAGGAGGAAAACAAATAAGTAAAGAAAGAGCAGGAGAAGACAAACACTTGAGAGGAGGACACGTCTCCTCCTGGCGTCTCTTTGACGTTTGTCAGGTTAATGTTGTCTCTCTCGTCCAGGAAGCACGCACCGCTGCCCACTGGCCTGCAGGGGGCAGCGGACAACACCTCAGCTCCGACTGGGACGGACATTTTCCACCAGTAGTTGCAATTATCTGACATAACAACTATGTGAGGACCCCCCCCCCCCTCAGAGCGCCACCCTGGCGCATCACTTCCTGTCCTGCTCGCTGCCGTTACACAACAACCACGTCCGTCACACAAACCAGTGAGTGTGGACCCGCGAGCCGCTGGGACCCGTCGGGTCCGGACCTGATGGATCCGGTTCCTTCACCAGGGTCCGGACCTGATGGATCCGGTTCCCTCACCAGGGTCCGGACCTGATGGATCCGGTTCCCTCACCAGGGTCCGGACCTGATGGATCCGGTTCCCTCACCAGGGTCCGGACCTGATGGATCCGGTTTGGACTGGAAATCGCAGCTTTAGACACGTTCTATTTCTGGCCGGGACAGAGACGCTTCAGTGTGGACGGAGACGCTTCAGTGTGGACGGAGACGCTTCAGTGTGGACGGGAGGCCGGGACGAAGACGCTTGAGTGTGGACGGAAGGCCGGGACGGAGACGCTTCAGTGTGGACGGAGACGCTTCAGTGTGGACGGGAGGCCGGGACGGAGACGCTTGAGTGTGGACGGAAGGCCGGGACGGAGACGCTTCAGTGTGGACGGGAGGCCGGGACGGAGACTTTTCAGTGTGGACGGAAGGCCGGGACGGAGACGCTTCAGTGTGGACGGAGACGCTTCAGTGTGGACGGGAGGCCGGGACGAAGACGCTTCAGTGTGGACGGAGACGCTTCAGTGTGGACGGGAGGCCGGGACAGAGACGCTTCAGTGTGGACGGAGACGCTTCAGTGTGGACGGGAGGCCGGGACGGAGACGCTTGAGTGTGGACGGGAGGCCGGGACGGAGACGCTTCAGTGTGGACGGAGACGCTTCAGTGTGGATGGGAGGCCGGGACGGAGACGCTTCAGTGTGGACGGGAGGCCGGGACGGAGACGCTTCAGTGTGGACGGAGACGCTTCAGTGTGGACGGGAGGCCGGGACAGAGACGCTTCAGTGTGGACGGGAGGCCGGGACGAAGACGCTTCAGTGTGGACGGAGACGCTTCAGTGTGGACGGGAGGCCGGGACAGAGACGCTTCAGTGTGGACGGAGACGCTTCAGTGTGGACGGGAGGCCGTGATGGAGACGCTTGAGTGTGGACGGGAGGCCGGGACGGAGACGCTTCAGTGTGGACGGAGACGCTTCAGTGTGGACGGGAGGCCGGGACGGAGACGCTTCAGTGTGGACGGGAGGCCGGGACGGAGACGCTTCAGTGTGGACGGGAGGCCGGGACGGAGACGCTTGAGTGTGGACGGGAGGCCGGGACGGAGACGCTTCAGTGTGGACGGGAGGCCGGGACGGAGACGCTTCAGTGTGGACGGAGACGCTTCAGTGTGGACGGGAGGCCGGGACGGAGACGCTTCAGTGTGGACGGAGACGCTTCAGTGTGGACGGGAGGCCGGGACGGAGACGCTTCAGTGTGGACGGGAGGCCGGGACGAAGACGCTTCAGTGTGGACGGGAGGCCGGGACGAAGACGCTTCAGTGTGGACGGAGACGCTTCAGTGTGGACGGGAGGCCGGGACGGAGACGCTTCAGTGTGGACGGGAGGCCGGGACGGAGACGCTTCA